>NW_020201422.1:36446-43589 GCF_001531365.2 Cynara cardunculus var. scolymus
TCTTCTTGAAGTATTCCTGTCTCTGATAGATTTACAATGCGAGTTCTTCAGCGATCACTGAACATACTCAATGAAGGTCGCTGGAACTGAAAAGACAGAAACATAAATACAATGTATAAGTAAAAAGGGATTATCATCAAATCACTGAGAGAGAGGATCAACAATCTCCCCCTATTTCATGATAACAAGATAACATAAATAAGGTTATCTTATCAAATGATAGTAAGAAAAAATTACATATGAAGTACATGTCCCTTTTTACTATTTTGGGATTTTTTTCAGTTAGCCAGTCTCAGCTTGAAAATTTTCCTTAAGTTATATCTAAGAAAATTACAAGTATGGAAATTGAAACTGAAAGCTTATTCACTGACTTACAGATTGTCAGTGAATGCGAAAAGTAACTGTTGGACCGATCTAGGGAACCGCCCACGTGATATTGTCCGCTTTGGGTTTGACCAATCCCTCACGGCTTTAAAACGCGTCACATGTAGGAGTAAGACTCCCACTTCCTTATAAGGAAGCTGAATCCCCCTAGCCTCACCGATGTGGGATGCTCCTGCATTGCTACAGGAGCGTTGGGTTTAAGAATCGCGGATTTGACCGGCTCGAGGGAACGATGAGTTTTTTCGGACCCAACATTCCCCCCCACATTGGTGCGGCCCTAGCTCTGATACCAATTGTTGGACCGATCTAGGGAACCGCCCACGTGATATTGTCCGCTTTAGGTTTGACCAACCCCTCACGGCTTTAAAACGCGTCACATGTAGGAGTAAGACTCCCACTTCCTTATAAGGAAGCTGAATCCCCCTAGCCTTACCGATGTGGGATGCTCCTGCATTGCTACATGAGCGTTGGGTTTAAGAATCGCGGATTTGACCGGCTCAAGGGAACGATGAGTTTTTTCGGACCCAACAGTAACACTGGAACTCATAGACTTGTGTCCCTGTTACTTTTTTCAGGGATCTTTTTCAGTGAAGTACATGGAATACTGATTTTATTAGTCATAGGAAATATTACAAGTATTACAGTACATGTCTAGTGCTTACAGATTATAAGTACAATCACTGAAAGTAGACATAGTACAATAAGTTACAAGGAAAAGTGGATTGTTGTTACAAAGAGAAACTATTCTAGAACTCTTAGATCTATGTAACCAGGTACATTTTCACCAAGTTTTCTTCGACGTAGGAATTCCCTTCGTATATTCAGATCTACGACTTTTCCAGGCATGCTATCATCTATCCAGAGAAAGAGATAAACCAAGTGATCCATTGGACATAGATGTATCTCCGACATTCTTTGAAATCTGACTTCACCTTCATAGTCAAGGAATATAACTCCTAACTTAGGTTTAAAATGCACATAGTTGGGTGTATAGGGACCCTTATCTGGCAAGTCAAGATTCAACATAGAAATGTCTGTACTCTGATGACCCTTTAGGACTTCTTCTAAGGAGAACCTTGTTTCATGTTCGTTCCTTAGGAATGGTCCATCATTAGGATCAGAGAGCTTGAGTTTCTTCTTCCCACCTTTCTTCAGAGATAGTCTGTCAGGGACCTTGACATACCTGGACATCCTTTTGATGAGCTAGCTGATGGTGTCCTCGATAAGTGTCTTGTGTCTCGACTTGGATTGTTGAATGGCTTGTCTGATCTCCATCCATTCGCTGTATCCATAATGGCCAAGGTAGGAAGGGTACTCGGTAACGGCATCAAGATTGTCCCTGGTGATGAGAATTGAGACCAGCGTTCCACCGTCTTTAGAATGTCCGATGATGCTGACGCTGATAATGGGGGGGGGGGACTGACTCGCTTTTTCAGCTTTGCTTCGTTCCATCGCTTGTCCTTTTCTGCTAGCTTCAGGTTCTTCTCATGCTCAGCTTCTACAATAGAAAGAAGTTTAGCCTGGGCTTGGACAACGTTCACCGTTTTCTTGGACTTCTTCTTGGGAAGGAATTTTTCAGCTAGTGACTTGGCCAACTTCAAGCTGTCTTCAGTCTACTTCTTCTGAAGCTCTAGCTCTTCTTCAGCCCTTAATGCCTCGAGTCTTTCAGCTTCAAACAAGAAGTCGAACTCACCACCACTAGAGGTACGCAGAAGAATTTTTACTCTAGTCTGGTCGAGTGACTCCTTAAGCTGAGACATCTGCTGGTCAGTAGGAGCACAAGAGACGGGTTGATCAGGTACCCATTCCAGTCGACCACAGGTTGTTGATGGAATATGAAGTTGATATTTTCATGTAATCACTACCTGAGAAGTAGAGTCTTCAAACAAAGGTTGTTGAGGGATATTGAACAATACCTTCAAGTTTCCTTCTTCAACAACTGTCTTGCCTTTCGACTTGGGGTCCTGGTTCCCTGATGGAGTCGATTCACCTTGCCTTTGCTCCCCTTGGGATGCAGAATCCCTGAGAGCAACTCCCTTGGTGACGGTTGATGGCTTCTGGTACTTGATGGTAAAGTCATCTTCATCATCATCGTCGTCGCCATCTATACCACTTCCGGGGTCTGGAATGGTAGGTTCATCATCATCATCATCATCTTCATCATCACCAGTAGCAATGATGGTATGGGCATCATCCCTAGGGATGGCATCGACATCCTCAGCTGGAGCAGCTTTGGTGGTCGGGATTACAAGAGCAGCAACCGCTTCAGCTCTGAGAGCCTCAACTTCAACTGCAACTGAAGCTGATACTGGACCAACGGCCTGAGAAGGGGTAAGCACAGCATCAGATGATTAACCATCGTTGGACCTCATATCCCCCTCTCTGGCTAAGACTTGAGAGAATTGGCCAGAGAGTTCGTCCAAGCGCTTATGCTGGAGAACCATTGTTTCCTCTAGCCTTTGCAAAGCACTGGATAGAGGAGTTGTTGCCTCACGCGTCTCATGGAGCTAGGCGCGATCACTGGGAGAGAAAGAAGGTGGGATCACTGGAGCTGGTTGACGGACAACATCCAGGATCTGTTGAAGAAGGCCAGTCTGCTGATCAGCGATAGCCTGAAGATCGTCAGCCCTACTGTGAAGAACAACAATGGCATCGATGTCGGCTTGAACAACTTCTTGGAGAGTCTGGAGATGACTCTGAACTTCTTGAACGTCCGCCTGGATGGCAAGGAAGTTCGCATCAAGATCACCCTGGCGGGGAATCTCTTGGTGGACTTCGTTGATCCTGCAGAGGACGGTATCAACGGTTGGAAGGAGAAGTTTGATGTCTGATGCCATATCATAGGCATCGTCAATCTCTTTATCTCCTCCATCATCTTTCTCTCTTTCTTCCTCTTCCACTTCCTGAGCATCAGACTGATGCATCGAAGAAGGACCTGCAAAAGAAGAAGTGTGAGCTGAAGGCTCAAGGTTAGAAGAAAAGAAAGGGTAGGAAGATGGAATACCTGAGGGGCCATCAGTGACATCTAAAGGATTGTCACTGGCGTGAGTAAAGATGTTATCGAGAGGATGGACATCTGTGTGCAGAGGAGCATCGAGAGGAGCAACCTCAGGTCCAGTGGTGCGCGTCTCAGTATCAGGAAGGACAGTCGCTGATACATCATCGACATGTGTAAAGACCAAGGAATGAGGAGAAGAGAAAATGGTTGAGAAGAGACGTGGGTGTTCAGCGGTGGCGGCGCTGATATTCACACCTTCAGTGATTTGGGTCACTGAGGCGGTGAGGGTAGGTACCATTGGTACGACAATGATGGGAGAAATCACTGAAGAGCTGGGAGGGTGAGCAGAAGAAGCCTGGTCCTGGTCCTGGCTTCCAGTTTTTCCACCCATGCACCGGATGAAATGAGAAAACAGGTTTTGCCAGATAGCTGACATCCTGTTCTTCTCAATCTTTGTTAAGGACTTCAGAGGGGAGTTGGAGTCCTTCTTCATTGGCCACTGGTAGCCAATGGCGTCGAGAAGCTTGATGAGCTCGGCGGTAGAGGGTTTGCTGTCGAAGGGGCCTTTGGGAAGACAGAGAGCCGACCGGAGTGTGGGAACACCAAAACTCACTTCCATGCGATTGAAAGTGAAGTTGATCTGCTCAGCCTTGCGTCCAGGCTTGACTTCGACTTCGACAACTTCAACAGTGAGCCAGAACTGCTGAAGAAGTTCTTTCACCATGACGGACTCATGGTTGAGTGCGTATCCCGAGGACGACTGTTTGAGAAAATCAGCCGCATCTTGGTAATGTGCCTTAGAGGAAGGTATCTCCAACAAGGCAATGTGGTTGTTAACCTTGATGAAGATATCGTTAATGGAGAAGTTGACGTTCTTGGCAGCCATCTGTTTATATCAATAAGAAGTAAATCAAACAGGTTTGTTAGAATTAAACCAAGAGTTTTTGGTTAAGATTATAGAAAAAAGTTTTTGAACAGGTAAAAACTTCTTTTGAAAAATCCTCAAAGAAGATTTAGGGTTTTTCAAGTAGAAAGTGTATAAAGAAATAAGATTATAACCAAGAAGGAGATGATTAAATAATCTTTATAATTTAATGTATTAAGAGACAAAGTTCTTAAACAGATTAAACATTTCTTATTGCAAAAGAAAGAAAAAGAAGATATTGACCTTAGATGATTGAGTATATAGGTCAAAGAGTTTTTGGAGAGTTGAGAGAGTTCTTGCTTTGGAGAAAACTTAGCAGAGTTTCGTCTAAGAATTTTTGTAAGCGTAAAGAGAAAAGTGGAGAACAAGTCTCATATTTATAGGTAGGAGGAGAGAGAAATAATATGAGAGAGAGAAAAGACGACGGTTTGGGAAAGTGGTCATGATGAAATATATACCACGTTCTTATCCATGATTGGATGGCATTAAATGAGGTAGCGTAATGACAGAACCTTTTGCGCGTCTCAAAGTGTCGTGCATAGTAAATAAAGAATGTCGTCATAAAGATGGTTCATTAACTATTTTCTTTTAAAAACAAATAGTTTTTAAGAAAACGAAGAGTCATACAGTGTCTAAGAAAACACTGATAAGACCATTTAAAACATTTTATCACTGAAAAGAAAGATTCAGTAAGGGTATTAAGGCATCAGATTCAGTGATAAGAGAGTCATTGAAACTGGCATTTAAAAAAAACGTTTTAATCACTGATAAGAAAAGATTCAGTGATCATTTTGAATTTTAAGAAAAGTATAAAGATATACTTAGAGATGTGGTGAGTGTTGAGAATCACTGAGACCACCTTTTAGAACATTTATCATTGAAGATGAGAAAGCTTCAGTAAAGATTTTAAGTTGAGAAAAGAGAAGAGTAATCATATCTGAAAGAGAAAAGATATATTTACTCAAAAGTTCAGTGTTAGAGATAGAGCACTGAATCATTTCACTTACTGAGTGATGTWTAAWRRCTGAAGRTTAATCTTCAGTGTTYAACATRCCCAATTYGCTGATCAAGATATTAAATCTTGTCTCATCAAAAGGCTTGGTGAAAAGGTCAGCGAGTTGATACTCAGTTGGAACGAAGTGAAGTTCAATATCATCATTCATAACATGATCTCTGATAAAATGATATCGGATCTCAATATGTTTGGTCTTGGAGTGAAGTACATGGTTGTTTGCAATAGCAATAGCACTGGTGCTACCACAATAAATAAGAATCTTTGAAAACTGAATATCGTAGTCCATCAGCTGATTTTTATCCAAAGAATTTGGGCACAACAGCTACCAGTGGCTACATATTCAGCTTCGGCTGTTGATGTGGACACTGAATTTTGCTTTTTGTTTGTCCAGCTTACCAACTTTCCACCTAGAAGCTGATAGCCTCCTATGGTGTTTTTCCTATCAATTTTGCAACCTGCAAAATCACTACCCGAATAACCAATAAGGTCAAAATCTGAACCTTTAGGGTACCAAAGACCCATATTAGGAGTTTCCTTAAGATATCTGAATATGCGTTTGACAGCGATCAGATGGGATTCCTTAGGTTCAGCTTGATATCTTGCACATAAGCAAGTGGAGTACATGATATCGGGTCGGCTAGCTGTGAAATAAAACAAGGAGCCGATCATTCCTCTGTAAACAATCATATTTACAGGCTTTCCGTTTGGATCCTTATTAAGAGTAAGAGGAGGAGCCATAGGAGTTTTCATAGATGAACAGTTTAGCCATAGCAAAAGCTAGAAGTAGTCGAATTGCTTCAAGTTTAGCCACTGGTGCGAAGGTTTCGTCATAGTTGATTCCTTCTTCTTGCTTCAAGTCGTTCTTCTTGTCTATAACCCTGAGCAACAAGCCGAGCCTTGTTGCGGGTTACCACACCATCTTCATGCAACTTGTTGCGGGTTACCACACCATCTTCATCCAACTTGTTGCGATAGACCCATTTGGTGTCTATCACTGATTTGTCAAATGGACGTGAGACAAGGTACCAAACTTTGTTCCTATCAAACTCAATGAGCTCTTCTTGCATAGCAAGAACCCAAATAGGGTCAGAGATAGCATAATTGATTTTCTTGGGTTCAACTAAAGAAAGAAAGTTGACGAAGAGACATATATTACCTAGACCACGACGTGTCTTGATACCTGCATCTGGATCAACAAGAATTTGATGAATTGGATGGCTTTTAGTCCATCGTTGAACCGGTATAGGAGCTTCATCTGAATAGGCAAGTTCAGGTATGGAAGATGAGGCTTCAGCAGCAGTTTCTTCAGCAATAGGGACTATTGCTAAAGGAGCCTCAATTCAACAACTGAAACAGGTTCAGAAACTGAAGGCATTTCATTCACTGATGGATCAGTGTTTGAAGTAGAAGGAGGAACACAACTAATGGGCACTGTAGCGATATCTGAAGAAGATGCGGTGGAGTGACTAGCTGTAACTGGAATGATGAGTGGATCATCTTCAGCCTCGAGAGATTCAGTGTTAAGAGGAGCACTGTAAGAAGCTTCAGGTTGTCCATAGTAAGAGAACATCCAGTTATCTAATTCATCCTCATCATTTGAGATGGGTTTTGAATTAGCTGACTGAGATTCATCAAATGTGACATGAATAGATTCCTCTATTGTTTGTCTTCGTTTGTTGAAAACTCTGAAGGCTTTGGATACAAAAGAATATCCAAAAAATTATTCATCAGCTTTGGAATCGAACTTTCCAAGATGGTCGTGGTTGTTGAGAATGTAACAAGTACAACCAAATATATGAAGAAAGCTTATGGAAGGCTTTC
>NW_020201422.1:44354-65410 GCF_001531365.2 Cynara cardunculus var. scolymus
TTTATCACACAGTTGGCTGATGCTAAGAAGATTGTGCTTCAGTCCTTCAACATATGCAACGCGTTTGAAAGTTGTTGCACCATTGGTTAATATACCAAAACCTTTGGTATATCCTTTTTCGTTTCCACCGAAGGTTACAGAAGGTTTTTTTTTCTTCCTTGAAGTGGGTTAGAAGATATTTATCTCCACTCATATGTCTTGAACAACCGTTGTCCAGATATCATATGCCTTTGACATCCTGTACATGAAAACAAAATAAGAATGCTATTGGTACTCAGCTATTGGGGTCCAGCCTTGTTAGAGGCTTTATCGTCTGATGCTGAAGAACCAGCAATCAGTAGATGGCATCACCAAACCTGAGGAGGTTTGAGTGGGAAGAGGAACAACCTCTGACACTACCAAGGTAGTTTCAGTGGAATTCTTCACTGAACCTAAAGATGCTTCAGTGGTAGGAACTACAACGTCTGATGCTGAAGATTTTTCAGCAGGAGTTGTCTTCGCTGAGCCTGAAGAAGAGGCTTCAACGATTTTCTTCACCTTGGTTGCTAGTGCAGCCTTTGTGGATGATTTCGCCTTGGTTGATTTCTCAGCTTTGGTTACTTTCTTTCCCTTATCTGGTGAACCAGCTTTGGCGGCAGAAGGACACTTGCTGGCAATATGTGTTTTCTCACCGCAGTGTTTACACTTCCTAAAGCAAGGAGTAGCTTTAGGGCCAGGAAGTATCAGACTAGAAGCGGGACTAATTCCAAGAATTCCCTTCTCATCGGTTTTGAGAGGAACCTTTGAGGAATTAGATTCCTTAGGTGAAAAGTTCACCTTGAGCTGTGACTTAGATTTCTGATGGGATTCAGATTTCCTAGTCCCTGACTAGGAAGAAGCTTTACAAGCTGAAGGAATAGGCCTAGATCTATTAGACTTGTTAGACTTCTTAGGAAGGGATGTTATGACAACAGATTTACCTTTGTCTTTGCACCCAGAACTCGACGGAGTTCCTTCAAGATGACTCTCAGTAAAAGAGGAGGACTGAGAGGAATATGTGTTGGGAATAGAAAAGAGAAGGTACCAAACTTGAGCATAGACCTGTCTTTAACACATTCTTCCTGATCAGGGGAGAATCCTAGACCAGTCGTTATCTTGGCGGGGATCTGAACTTTAATGATCTCAAAGGCCATGATGGAAGCTTTGCACCACCCTTCAATGGTAGCTTTCTCGGCCTTGAGTTCAGCGATGGCTCGCTCACGCTCAGCGATAGCCTTCTCACGTTCAACAGTGATGGCTTGGTTTACAATAACATGATATTTAAGATTTTCCTTGACAGAGGTCAGTTCTTTGATCTTAGAATGACAAATCTTCAATTGCTCTTGAAGATCAACGTTAAGCATTTCAGCTTTCGATTTACCATTAAGGGCATTGTAAAGGTTAACCGTCAGCGTATCCAGTGCAGAAAAACTAGAAGAAGAAGAAGGTTCATTCAGGAAACATATCTGAGTAGAAGAAGAAGATGGCT
This sequence comes from Cynara cardunculus var. scolymus, assembly GCF_001531365.2. Taxonomy (NCBI): domain Eukaryota; kingdom Viridiplantae; phylum Streptophyta; class Magnoliopsida; order Asterales; family Asteraceae; genus Cynara; species Cynara cardunculus. The sequence goes on from NW_020201422.1 coordinate 45,862, forward strand.
CAGAGGAAGTAGATGCTTCTGAAGATCCTTCATCTGCATCTATGGCCATCAAGCAGACATAGGCTTTATCCTCCTCATCCGAAGATGATTCATCGGATGACTCAGCCCCATCATGCTCTTCAGCAATAAGACCTTTAGCCTTTCGCTGGTTGTTCTTTATCTTCTTGTACTTCTCCTTCAGTTTTGAGTACTTCTAATCTTTTGTCCTGAAGGAGGAAGGAGCTTTAGAAGATGGCGTCGCAGTCTTCTTTGATCTGCATTCACCTGCAAAGTGTTCGGGCCGGTGACAGTTGTAGCAGACAGCTGAAGCCTTGTCTATTCTTTCAGACTTTGGCTTTTCCCTGAGGGACAGCTGAGGAGATCTGCGGAAGTTGCTCTTACTGGCGAACCTCCTAAAAGACTTAGTCAGGAGTGCCAGGGACTCATCAAAATTTGTTAAATCAGATTCTGGAATGTCATCAGAGATAAAAGAATCTATCTCTGTGATAACAACGGGAGGAAGAGAAGAAACAAACGGGGTAGAAGAAGTTTCAACTGAAGAAGTTTCAACTGAAGAAGCTTCAGAGATCAAAGCCAGAGGAAAGCTTTTCATTTCTCTGGATTCTTTTACAAGATTCCTTTTCAGTTGACGAGATTGCTCATGGTTAGCAGAATCCCGTATAAAGTAGAAAGAGAAAGAATGGACATGTCATTTGACATCTTGAGACACATGGAAAAGGTATCCCAAGACTCAGGAAGGCATTCTAGAAACTTGGTTAAAGTTTCAGAATTAGAATATTCTCTGCCGACATCCCTAAGATCAATAAGAGGGCAGTTAAATCTATGATGTACTTTAGACAACGTCTCAGACTTTCCACAGAGAAATCTTTCATACTGTCTTACTAGATTGATCTTTCTGGTCTCTTGAACCTGAGTGGTTCCTTCATATTGGATACAAAATGTGTCCCACATAGATTTAGAAGTTTTGAGTTTCATCACTGAGTGATAAATCTCATCAGGAAGAGACATAGCTATTATAGACCGAGCACGCGTGTCTATAGCTATTTTCTTCTTGTCCTCATCGCTTCATTGATGTGGAAGCTTTGGAATCTGTCGTGCAGGAATCACGGCAGTCGTAGCTGTTGTTGGAACAGTCGGAGCAATAGCAAATGAAATATATGGTCCATTTTCTATATAATATGGAATTTCAGGATCCACACCTTCTAGAAAAGAGGGACATCCGGTTCTTTCAGAGACTAAAGTTGTCACGGACAAACTGGGGAGGTTTGGCAAGAGAGCCATTATCTTGTGTGTGTGTTTGTAATTTGTAAAGCCATTTATAAGCGGTAAAGTTATCTAAGAAAGGAGATAAACTAATACTGAAAACAACTAAACACAAAGAATGAAAGAAAACACTGCTCTGATACCACTTGTTGGTCCCTTGAGGGTCTACAAGAATAGTAAAATAGTTTGTAGAAAGGGGGGGGATGAATACAAACACAATATTTTCAAATTTAAAATATATATTGATAAAGAAGATCAATACATATTTTACAAGATTGTTTGCGGAAAGATAAGGTGATAAAAACCTATCTAAACAATCTTTAGTTACACACTAAGTCTTAGCAAATACAAGGAAATAACTGCTGAAGAGAAGATCATTTACTTAAGCTAGAAAATGCTTGAAGTAAGAATTAGGGTTAGAGAGTGAGTTGCGCGCACTCTGCATGGAGAAGAAACACTTCTATTCATACCAAGTGCATTAAATGAACACTTAATGCAATATGGTAGGGTTAAAGTGCGTGTCAAGCCTTAAGAGGAAGACTTGTCCTTTGCTACAGTGAATAGTACAAAAAGCACTATTTATGAGCAAACATCCTTACCTAAAGTTGGTGGACAATAGAGTTGACTAGTCGGCTCCGTACCGCACCAACTTTCATAAGGGTATGGGTTTTTGACCTTTGTGTGTATCAGGACAAGACAACAACAATCGTGCTAAGCAAGCTTCCTTTGATCGCTGAATGCTGAAATGACCTGAAGGTCTCTTCATCATTCGCTGAAGCTTGAGCAGTCTTCACACATATGTAGACAGACTTGTAATCACTGAATACCGCTTCAGATCACATACTCGTCAGTCTCTAATCTTCAGTTTCAGTCTTCGACGTTTGCTGAAGGTTCTTTGGTGTGAGTGTTGTCTTCTTGAAGTATTCCTGTCTCTGATAGATTTACAATGCAAGTTCTTCAGCGATCACTAAACATACTSAGTGAAGGTCGCTGGAACTGAAAAGACAGAAACATAAATACAACGTATAAATGAAAAGGGATTATTATCAAATCACTGATAGAGAGGATCAACAAATTTTAACCTCCAAATTTTCATCAACATTGGAATGTAGAAGCGAGAGCGAGAAGATGAAACAGGGCAACAAGTTCATAAACACCTTTGATGATCTACTTATTGATGAAGATGAAGAGGGGTTGAAATAGGGCAACAAGTTGTCAAAACTGTTGAAAAGAAGATTGAAGAAGGTAGTCGCTATATTTTTAGTTTTACAATGATTTCAATCTTCATTTCATATTATGGATAACAGTATTTAACGATGCTCTAAGATTAAAAATCAATACAGTTTTAACAATGAGAATTATCCTGTCTTGAGAGTGTTGTGTTATAAATTATGATATTTCTATATATTGACTTGATTCATACTATGATACAACAAAGTTGCATTGCTAATTGAAATGTATGGTTTGTATCTCATTATGAATCAACATTTAAGAGATTTTGTGATGTACTATAATGTTTCATATCATGAAACACTAACATTGATTTGTTACATACAACCACCACATGCTTATAGTCATCTCAAAGGTTCTATAGCTTTCACAATGTCCAAATATTCATAATATAACACATGATTGTTGATTGTTAATTGAAAGGTATGGGCTATTTTTCACTTTGAAACAACTTATAACATGCTCTATGTGATGTTGTGTACTATTTCATAGCATGAAACAATATACTTGATATGTTAATAATAATGAAATCATTTGGATTTCATAGTGTGAAATAACCATATTTGAGAGTTGTTGAATGATTTGTGTTTCTTGGTATGAAATAAGATATAGTCTAATGTTAAATTATTTAGGTTTCATGGTGTGAAGTAGAACATAGCCTAATGTTAAATTATTTAAATTTCATGGTGTGAAATAGGATATAATCTTAAAGGTTGGCCTCTTGTGAGAAAGGAAGCTATGATAAGAAGCGTAAGAAGAGATCTCCACCCTTGGATCAATCCTAATTGAATGTCAACATTAATGAGGTGTATCGAGATGCACCACATCAATTTCCTTCTAAAGCACAATTCATGAGTGGACATGATATTAAAAGTGAATTAGGGGGTTCACATCTCTTCTTATGCTTCTTAACTTCCCTTCTTACACGTTTCTTCACCAATCACCATAACGTTTTTCTATTAACCTGGATATATGACCCGCTATGCGAACCGACTGATCACAAGGCAACCATCCGCGATCACCGCATTTGAACCTCCATGGCTACAAGAGGATTTTTATTCCTCCTAGGACTCGAACCTAGGACCTCCTGACACTTTTGACCTTTGGAGCCCATATGAATCCCAGATCTAACAGCAAATCAAGAATATAGATGAGATTGAGAAATAAGATTGAAGAACATGATGATAAAACTGACCAATCTCTTAATGTAAAATAATGAACTACTGAATTGACTCTAATTCTAAGCCCATGTTACCTATTTATATGTGACATTTACATTGAAAGTCCAATACCCTTAAGCCCAATTACAATGATATTACAATACAATACAAAGTAATTGACCTTATAAAACTTTCAAATACTTAGGACTATTTTAGTCCTAACAATCTCCCCCCAAAGTTTTATAAAGTAAGCATCTCTTGAAACCTTCAGGTCTTCTCCCCCTGCTCTGATACCAATTATGAATCCCAGATCTAACAAAAAATCAAGAATATAGATGAGATTGAGAAATAAGATTGAAGAACATGATGATGAAACTAGCCAATCTTTTATTAAACATGAACAAAAATACAAAGTTATCTCAGATCTCTAATCGACTCTCATTGGAATGTAGAATGATGAACTACTGAATTGACTCTAATTCTAAGCCCATGTCACTTATTTATAGGTAACGTTTGCATTGAAAGCCCAATACACTTAAGCCCAATTACAATGATATTACAATACAATATAAGGTAATTGACTTTACAAAACTTTTAAATACTTAGGACTATTTTAGTCCTAACAATCTCCCCCCAAAGTTTTATAAAGTAACCATCTCTTGAAACCTTCAGGTCTTTATTATGAATCCCAGATCTAACAGCAAATCAAGAATATAGATGAGATTGAGAAATAAGATTGAAGAACATGATGATGAAATAGGCCAATCTCTTATTTAACATGAACAGAAATACAAAGCTCTCTCAAATCTCTAATCGACTCTCATTGGAATGTAGAATAATGAACTACTAAATTGCCACTAATTCTAAGCCCATGTCACCTATTTGTAGGTGACATTTACAATAAAAACCAATAGCCTTAAGCCCAATTACAATGATATTACAATATAATACAAAGTAATTGACTTTATAAAACTTTCAAATACTTAGGACTATTTTAGTCCTAACAATCTTCCCCCAATTTTTTATAAAGTAAGCATCTTTTAAAACCTTCAGGTCTTCTCCCCCCTGATTTCTTTAAGAAAACTTTGTTGTGTCCGACATGAAAGAAATCTTCAAGTTCCCCTCTGAATATAGCTCTTACTCTTAGTTTCAACTTTAAGATAAGATTCAATGTGGGTTCAACATCACTGATTGCACAATGTACAACTATAACTAGGGGTGCTCATGGGTTGGGTTGATCGGGTTGAAGACATTTGAACAACCCAACCTAATGCTTGCGGTTTGAAAAATCTTAACTCAACCCAACCCAAATCAAAGTGCAACCCAACCCAACCCAACCTGTATGGGTTGGTTGGGTTGATACTTTGGTACATTAACATATTTTTTAATCTTGAATATGTTATTTCTCTACTCATAATTTTTTTTTTCATCATATCAACCATTTGATACAACTTATCTATATTTCTTACATACATCACATTCAGTTAATTTTTTCAATTTACATATATATGTTTATAGTTACTGAACATATATACGAATGAGTTATATAGAGATGTGAATAGATTGAATATATGATGGCCCACAAGCAACTAATTCATCCAACTATTGTGGATAGAAAATAGTATGACTTACGTTACATTCCAGTGCAAACAGTCTTATAACAAAGAATATTTCAGTGAATCACGAGTTGAATAAGCATGCAGCTTAGAACTTGATCTTGGTAAGCGCATAAATTGGGGTAACAAGATCGACTTGAAGAACCAAAGCAAACACCTCTAACTTTATAGACCCGGAGAGAAGAATTAGTGTTAAGCACATAGCTTCAAGAACAGCAAGTCAGCCAGACAAATAGGCCGATTTCCTTCAAACTTTCAGATAACTGAATAACCATAATCAAATCCAAATATCTCAGCCAGAAGAGTGATTAAAGGCGCGCAGAACTCTAGATCACCACCATAACATCATAATAATGATTGTACACTTTCAAACCTCTAATAGAACAGGTTAGAAGAATGACTGAAAACACTCAAAAATCTGATAATTTCCAAAACCTCGAAAACACTAATTGCAAAACCTTCAAGACCTCTTTGATCAGGTCAAAAGAAATGAGTAAAGGCACTCAATGGTCTAGCTTCTTGTAGAAAAACTCTAAAGTAACGATTGCAGATTCTCAAACTCTGGCTAGTCCAATCAAATACAGAAACCAATCAAACAGTTCTGAAATCTATTCAAATCCGGCTTTAATCAATAAACTCCAAATAGGTTGACCAAAAAGTCAAAAGTTGACAGCTTATTGTTGATGCTCTTAAGGGTAGAAATTATAAAATACCACCTTAATTATTAAGCACAAGGTGATCTGGGCAAAGAAATCCATTAAGCACACTTAATAAGCTCATAGAGTCGAATGAACAAGTACTCGGGTGATAAGCGATGAGCACAGACTGTGGTATCACATCGCCCATGCCTTAGGCGGAGAGGGCATTAACTCTTGCATATCGCCATGCCTTGGCCGATGAGCAAGGTTATCACTCATACCTTGGGCAGTGAACGATGTTATTGTCTAACCCTTAGGCGGATACACTTCAAACTTCCTTTTATCGCTAAAAAAAGAAGAGGTCATCACTTGAAGCTTTTGCAAATGAGAGGGTTATCGGGCAACATTATCGCTCAAATGATTAAATAACACAACAAACTGTTAAGGAAAGGTCATTGCCTACCAAGCAACTCTTCATCGCCTGGTCTATTGGGCGATGAGGACCCTTATCGCTCATAACATTGAACTGATACCAACTTGAAGGCACATGACCTGGACGATGAGCAAATGTTATCTCTCAAAACTTACAAAAATATATCCAAGTCCAAAAGGTTATTGCTCAACAACAGTTTACAAAGCCAAGTCACCAACAATCACATTCTGGCTGATGAACACTCTTACTTCACTCAATCTAGCTTCAAATCTTCAATGGGCGATGAAATCCCCTTATCACTCATCAAGAATATTCATTGAGCGATGAAGTCAAACCTGACGGTATCAAAGTATATAGTTCGACTAAAATCATAAAATTAATCAAAATTCATCAAATAAACTCCAATTTGATGATTAAAATAAGTTCGAATCCACCAATAAGTAATTGCTTTGAAAGGAATTTGATAAAAACAGTGAAATCAATGGTGAATTGATAAAATTAAGCTCAAAATAGTCGAAAAGGAAGCTGTGAGTTCATGAGTACTATTCCATTGAACAAAACAGAATATAACTTGAATTTGTTATAGATTGAATGATCGTAACGATTAGGATGAATCGATTCTGCTCTGATACCAATTATGAATCCCAGATCTAACAGCAAATCAAGAATATAGATGAGATTAAGAAATAAGATTGAAGAACATGATGATGAAACTGGCCAATCTCTTATTTAACATGAACAAAAATACAAAGCTCCCTCAGATTTCTAATCGACTCTCATTGGAATGTAGAATAATGAACTACTTAATTGACTCTAATTCTAAGCCCATGTCACCTATTTATAGGTGACATTTACATTGAAAGCTCAATACCCTTAAGCCCCATTACAATGATATTACAATACAATACAAAATAATTGACTTTATAAAACTTTCAAATACTTAGGATTATTTTAGTCCTAACAGCCCAAACTCAAACCAATCGGGCACCACCCTTCACCATAACTTGATGTTCAACTATTTGGGTTTCATGATGTGAACTATGATACAGCCTAATGTTAAATCACTTGGGTTTCATGGTGTTAAATTGTTTGGATTAGCCTATTGGTTGATGTTTTGAAATCATGTGAATTTAACTTTTCATCTCAAAGTTTTCGAGTATGTTTTACTTTGCGTATGGTATGAAAATAAAGAAAATATTTGTTGGTGGATGGTGTTGCAAGAGCTGCTTTGTGTTATGCTTTTCTAGTCATTGATGGTGTTGTAGGAGCTTCTTTGTGGTTCTGCTTCTCTAGTCATTGAGATCAATGACACTAAGCAATGGTTTACTTGTCCCGTTCTTGTCGTATGCTCGCTTTCTGTCGTTTGGAGTTGCATATATTGTGGTTTTTGTAATTTTGTTTGCAGTTGATGATTGCATGGTAGGTTAATGTTGAAAAGCTCATGGGCTCATTGCTTGATTTTCTTTGGAGAATGGATAATCTGATAATAGGTGGCTGGTATGATTGTTTAGGATAAAAGCAGCAAATTTCCAGAATTTTGATTGATGTTGTTGGTGTCCATGGGTCCCATTCCACAACTTGAATGGATCAAAACGTTACCCTAACAACATCAGATTCAGATGTAGGAGATTTTAATTTAGAGGTTACTTATCAAACAATTAGCTAGTAAGTACTTATCAAGTCACTTACCTTACCCGGTAAGAGGGATGACAATGATTGAGAATCCTTTACCTGATAAGTTGCTCAGTTAGCGCTTACCGGATAACTTATTGTTATTTTGATTAACTAAAATCTTACTCGGTAAAGTAAACGAGAGTGTAGACTCTTACCGTAAATGCTTATAATGGAGTTTTATGTATCATAATGATGTTTCATACTATGCAACCTCGTTGCATCTGGATCTGGTGCTGACATCTAAACCACATAACATCGTCCTCTGAACATAACACGATATTGCATTCTATCTCCATTATGCTAATAAATTGGGGAACTGTACCTCAATTGAAGACAAGATTAGTAAAAGAACAACATATATGAAATTAAAGAAAAATGAAACGACTTCAAATATCTTCTGGAGATTTTCATGCTTCATAATCTTCAAATCCATGTTGATCTTCAGTATCACATCAAGGTCGGGTTCCATAGAATTTCAAGTTCGATTCTTCATTGATGTGTTTTTACAACAGATGAATGAATCTTGAATGCAAAATAAAAAAATAAAAAAAAACCTTGCAAATCAAACTTGCTTTGTTAATATTGTAATATGATTAAGCAAAATAAATAAAAAATGATGATTTGAAATAGATAATTGAAGAAAATAATCGAGATAAATACGAGATTGTAAATGCCCGATTAAATAAGAATTGGAACTTACAAGATTGCCCTTCTGGATATTTGATTATGGTTGAGATTGGTTCTCATGGTTTTCAACATTTTTATGGTTTTCATTTGATTACCATCCCTCTCTCTCTCTCTCTCTCTCTCTCTCTATATATATATATATATATATAGATATATATCCTTAGCTCATGAAATTTGAGTTATTCTGAGAATACCTTCAATGATTGTGACAAAACAAAATATGATGACATGGTATCGTAAAACAACAGTAAAACGATGAATCGTAAAACGTAATAGATGAGCTAAATAAGCAGAGAGGAGGAAGTACATCAACCATGCCACTTAATATGAATGATTTAAGGTTTTGTTGTGATATAATGGATGTAAAAAAGAAAAGAAATATGGAGACTTGTCTTTTTTGTATTATCTCATTCTTTTGATTGCAAATGTTGACACAAAAAATGTTAGACTCATTTCAAGAACAACTTAATTGACACAAAAAATGTTGTGCATTTGATTGATGCAATGTAGTACAACATTCAGCCAAACCAATACAAATATATTCATTCATGTTCTTCTTGCTCTCCTGTGTACAGTTTTAGATCTTACTAACACACCTACTAAAAGCTATAAGCAAAAACACAATATACTTCTTTAATTAACTACACTTGTTCAATTTAATTGCCATATTTATCCCCTCCATGGATAACCAAGGGTCTATTTGTTAGCAGTTTAATTAAGACTCGCAGCTTATTAGAACAGCTATACATTACTGCTTGATAGTGGCTTAATGATATAGAAAGTGGCTTATCGGTAAGCTTTTAGAAAAAGCTCAAGTTTTTTTCAACCAGTCCATCCCAATTACAAATCATGCTAATTCCACCCATGAGAAAACCCTCCCAAACAAAAACTTATTCATACCATATGGAGCTTATGGGAAAACCAACCAAACAGCAATCAATCATTCATTCATTTATAAAACTAAAACAGTAAACGATGAAATCTTATATAGCAATGGCATAGACACTAACTAGACCAAAACTTTTGCTAAAGAATATCAATCAATCTACAAGCAGCTACAAATCTTTCTAAGAATCCCCAATTACTAACCTCATGGGCATCCAATCACACCAGCGTATATGGTCCTCGTGCAGGCCCATCTTCATCCACAACTGATAGCAACGCCCCATATGGTGATTCCATGTCGTCAGCATCATCCGGAGTCCTCAAAATCGCGTGTAACAAAACAACAAGTGCCGAGATCAAGGCCGACACAAAAATGTTCCACCAAACACTGGTGGCAGCTAGGGCAACGACAGTAACCACGGATAACAAGATCACAACCAGCCGACCGCCGACTTCAAAATCGAAAACAACCAAAGGCTCATCCCTAGCAAAAACAAGGTAAATCCAAGCGATAACGATGATGAGGAAGGAGATTAAGGTGATTGGGTGGGAAAATAGGGTTAATAAGAAGATGATTATTGAGACGATGAGGTAGTTGGCGCGGAAGGCGTAGAGGTTTTTCTGGATACGGAGGGAGAGTTGGGGAAAGGAGATTGGGAGAGAGAGGGAAGATAAGGAGAGGAAGTCGTCAAACCAAGGACGGATCGAGTGGCGGATTTCGGAGGCGGTGGTTGGTGGCGGTGGCGGTGGCGGTGTCGTTGTCGATGATGGCGTCATGTTGAGAAGAAATTGAAGAAGAAGAAGAATCTCAATCGATGGGTAAGGGACGGAAGGGAAGGAGAAAAGGAGGAGGGAAGGGAGAGGAAACGGAGAAAAAAACAAACTAAGGCGATGATATTAAAATAGAAACTTTTCCGGTTGAACTTTTTTATTTTAGAGTTGTCACGGGGTGTTTTGGTATCGGTTATTTGAAATAATTTATGTTTTTTTATAAAAATATTTATCAATTTATTATAAGTTAGAAGGTTTTAATTTTTTTAAATTTTTTTTTATTATCGGTTTGGTACCGGTATAAGTTGTTTATCTAAATACTCAAAAGTGATTATTATCAGTGTCACACTGAAATAAGTCAATAAGTTATTTTTATAAGCAATCTCAAACATTAATTTTTAACGGGATTGCTTATAAAAACAACTTATTCATTTATTATGGTGTCACATTGGTAATAAACACTTTTAAGTGTTTGGATAAACAACTTATATCAGTGTCAAACCGGTAATAAGGAGTTTTTGAAGAAGTTAAACATTTCTGACTTATAATAAGTTGACTAGTTGTCTACCCGCGCAATGCGGCGGGAGCCATGAATTTTAACGATTTTGAAGTTCCACTGATTTTATAAGATAAGATTTAACGATGATATAGGTTACACTTGGTCTTTACATATTAATACAATTTGAATAAATAAGAATTATGGTTTCAATCACATACTATCGATGAAAAAAATTGTATGACAGTTTAAAATCCAACATATTTAAACGACTCCACAAATGTGTTCGATTTACACCAAGTGCAAAGAACCAWGAAACTTGAGTTTTAAGATAAACACTCAAAACCAATAAAKAAAACTACAAATTTGACAAATCATAAGCCATGAAAAGATMAAAAAAGATGGGTTTTAGAATGAAAATTTCAACTGCTTACCCACTTTTTTGTCCAGAAACTCATATTAAGGTTGAATTAATACATGTATATATATATTTCAAAAAAACCCAARAACATATTAATTCAGAACATATTATACAGTGCAATTTGGACAGCCTAACCACAAAATATATAGTATATATATAAATAAATAACTATAAAAGTATAAATCATAAATATTAAAAATATTTTTTCACAGTATATATAATATATAATAATATAATTAAGTCAAAAAYTATTCAATATTGGACTCATTTCGAAGGTATTAACGAGATAATTATAATGGTGTAACTTGTTAAAATAAAAATGTATTTTTTAAATATGTTTTAATTGATATACGATTATGTATGTTAATTTGATAAAGATTTAAAATGAAATATTTAAAAGTAAAGGACGTAAAATAAATTAATTAACTAATTACAGGGGTATAAAGTATAAATTTAAAATTATAATTTTAAAAAAACCGGTTTAATGTGAGAGGGTGAGTGTATGTGAGGAGGTGAGTGTATGTGAGGAGAGAATGAGGTAAAAAAGTGAGATAATATAGATAAGGGTATCTTGGTCATTTAGTATTTTAAGACTTTAAGACTTTTGCTAAATTTGTTTTATAAGATAGTATAGATTAACTAATTATAGGGGTATTGAAAATTAATGAATAATTCAAGTAAGACTTTAAGACTTAGTAAGGAACCATCATCTGATGGATCAATGAATAATTCAAGTAACATTGAAAATTAATCTGAGAAATCAGAAGCGATGGAACTCCCAAAGACTCTTCTGAACCATCAACCTTAGAACCCCTCGCTACCAAAAACATCCATGAAAATTTTGACTTTAAGAAATCTGCAAGAGACTTTCTTGATCCTGACTCTGAAAAAGAAATAATATGTGAATCACCAGAGATCATTGTGGATAAAAAACCTCAAACTTCAAAAACCCCAATGAAATATGAAATTCCAGAAGCTATGAATTCTTCAAACAGAGGAAAAGGAAAGTTGAGAAACATCAAGTCTGCCAAAGATACTTCACAAGGACCGACCCCTCAATCTAAATTTATTAAGGTTACTCGTGAACAGAAACTGAAGTGGCCTGCCTCTGAAAATTCTAACCTACATTTTTCTTCTCCTTCAGCTAAAGGGAAGAAGCCTCACCTTAGGAAAGAAGTAAAACTCACACCTGCCCCTTCAAATAAAAAGTCTACACTAGATAGGAAGTTTGTAAAAACAACCAATGCTATGACAGAATCTTCACCTTCTGCTTTTACTTCTTTTCCATCGAATAAAAAGAAATCAGTTAAATACCCTTGTTCAAAAACTACTAACTGTCAGTGTTTGACTCTTTTGCAAAACTTGAGGAATCACATGTTAAACCATCGATGCATATTTTCTGAGCATGTTTATCAATATAAAAATGTTAAATCTCAAGAAAATATGAACAAGCCCAAGTCTGCAAAGGCCAAGGGCAATGGAAATAAACCCAAGCCTGCAAAGGCTAAGGGTAACAGAAATCAGCCCAACTCCAAGAGGGCTAATGAAAAGAAAAATGTCAAATCCCCGACTAACAAACATGGACCCATTATAAAATGGGGGTAACTAAAACCCCTTAATTTGTATTGCAGGACCAGCATGTGCAACCATGGTATATGGATTCAGGTTGCTTCAGGCACATGACTGGTGATAAAAGTCATATGTCCTCCTTCATCGAAAAATCTGGAGGCTCTGTTACTTTTGGAGACAACAGCAAGGGGACAATCAAGGGATATGACACTCTCATCAAAACCATCATCTTAATCGCTAAAGTGGCTTATGTTGAAGGCTTGAAGCATAATTTACTAAGTATAACCCAGTTATGCGACAAGGGTCTTGTAGTTAGATTTCGCAAAGGTATCTGCATCATTGAAACAAAGCCCGGCCAAACCATCATCAAGGCGAAGAGAGAAGGAAATCTCTATCTTCTGGACTTTCATTCTTTTGTGGGTCAAGACACTCTCTGCCTTGTATCTCATAGGAGTGATGAAAATTGGCTATGGCATCAAACATTCTCACATCCAAACTTTGATATCCTGAAAAAGTTAGCCAAACAGAAGCTGGTTAAAGGAATTCCTGATCTCAACTTCGAAAAAGATCATCTATGCTCAGCATATGAGATGGGGAAGCTAAAACGAGTTTCTCACAGAACCAAGTCAGACACCTCTTGCTCTAAGCCCTTGGTTATGATCCACATCAACCTCTGTGGGTCAATCTCCACTCAAAGCCTCTTTGGAAAGAAGTACTTCCTTGTACTTATTGATGAATACTCAAGATACACATGGGTTGAATTTGTCAAGAAGAAATCAGACGTTCCTGACCTTCTCATCGCGGTAATGAAAAAGCTTCAAGTCCTTCTTCAATGCAAACTCATCAAAGTTAGAAGCAACAATGGAACAGAATTCAAGAATACCAAAATTGATGAATATTTCATCAGTGAAGGTATCTCTCAAAACTTTTCATCAGCCAGAACTCCACAGCAAAATGGAGTAGTTGAGCGAAGGAACAGAACCCTAGTGGAAGCAGCAAGGACCATGCTTGCTTCATCTGAGCTACCAATCTCCTTCTGGGCCGAAGCAATTTCCACTGCATGCTTCACCCAGAACCATTATATCATCAACAAGAGGAAGTAGAAGACTCCATATGAACTTATCAACCTACGACGTCCAATTGTCAAATATTTCCATGTCTATGGGTGCAAATGCTTTGCACTCAATGACAGGGAATATCTTGGCAAGTTCGACAAGAAGGCTGATGAAGGCATATTTTTGGGATACTCACAAACTACTAAGGCCTACAGAGTGTTCATCAGAAGGACAAAGATCGTCATAGAAAGCATCAATGTGTCCTTTGATGATTCATCACTGATGACTTCTAGACACAACAGTTCAGAACTCGGGCTATCAAAAGGAGCCTCTGATTCATCATTATGCAAACCCAATGAATCCGAGTTGACTCACTTATTTGAAGACATCTTTGAAGAAGAAGCAGTCTCTGGACAAGCACCCATTGAAGAACTTTCTTCCAGAGCCAATGAAGCACATGAGATCTCCAATGTTGAAGATACAACTCTTACTGAAACTCATGTTACTTCACCCTCTACTTCTCTTGTGTCTTCAGAACCAGAGCATCACTCTATAGATGATCTCTTTGAGGGGGAGCAAACAGTTCCATCAGTCGATGAAGAACTGTATCCTGTTGCTCCAGAACCTCAATCTTGCACCAAGTGGACAAAAGACCATCCTCATCACCAAATCATTGGTAATCCATCATCCCATGTCACGACGAGATCTGCTGCTACCAATGAATGTATTTTCGCCAACTTTCTAAGTATGATCGAACCAAAGAAGATTTCTGAAGCCCTACAAGATCCAAATTGGATAGACGTCATGCAAGAGGAGCTACTTCAGTTTGAAGGGAACAAAGTATGGTCCCTCATGCTTCTACCCAAAGGGAAAATGGCCATTGGGACCAAATGGGTGTTCAGAAACAAGAAGGATGAAGATGGCATTGTAGTAAGGAACAAAGTCAGGCTTGTTGCCAAGGGCTATTGCCAAGAAGAATGGATAGACTACGATGAAACCTTCGCTCTAGTTGCTAGGCTCGAAGCAATCAGAAATATTCCTTCCTATGCAGCATACAAAGGTTTCAAGGTCTATGAGATGGATGTAAAGTCTGCCTTCCTTAATGGCAAACTTCAAGAGGAAGTATACGTGTAGCAACCCCTTGGGTTCGAAAATCCAAAGCATCCAGACTATGTCTATTTTCTGGACGAAGCCCTCTATGGGCTGAAGCAAGCACCCAGGGCCTGGTATGATAGACTCTCTACCTTTCTCATTGCCAATGAATTCGAAAAAGGTACCATCAACACAGCTATCTTTCTTAAGAAGCACAAAGGTGATATTTTACTTGTGCAAATATATGTGGACGACATCATATTTGGTTCTACCAACTCCAAATTTTGCGAAAAATTCTTAGAGCTGATGAAAAGCAAATTTGAGATGAGTATGATGGGAGAACTTAGTTTCTTCCTTGGTCTTCAAATAAAACAAACTTTAGAAGAATTTTTCATCAATCAGTCCAAATATGTGACTGACCTTCTAAAGAAATACTCTCTCTCAAATTCATCATAGATGAGAACACCAATGGCTACAGGAGCTAAGTTGTTTGATGATCCATCAAGCAAATCTGTTGATGTAACAACCTACATAGGCATGATTGGATCACTCATGTATCTAACAGCTAGTAGGCCAGATAACATGTTTGCTACATGTCTTTGTGCAAGGTATCAAGCTAATCCTAAAGAATCTCATCTTTCTGCAGTCAAGAGGATCTTTAGATACCTTAAAGGAACCCCTTCATTGGGTCTCTGGTATCCAAAGAACTTTGGCTTTGATCTAATAGCCTATACAGATGCAGATCATGCAGGTTGCAAGCTTCATAGAAAGAGTATGTCTGGAAGCTGTCAACTCTTGGGGGACAAGCTGGTAAGTTGGACATCCATAAAATAGAATTATGTCTCAACATCCACAGCAGAAGCAGAATATGTTGTTGCTACTCGTTGTTGTTCACAAGTGCTCTGGATGAAGACCCAGCTGAAGGATTATGGATTTCAATATGAAAAGATCTTCATCCTCTGCCAAGAGTGCCATAGCTATCTCTGCAAATCATGTGCAGCATTCCAAGACTAAGCACATTGATGTGAGGTACCATTTTCTCAAAAATCATGCAAAAAAGGGAACAATAAAGATGTATTTTGTTCCTACATAAATTCAACTTGTTGACATTTTTACAAAAGCACTAGATGAGAAAAGATTTTTATTTCTTGTCAGCAAGATAGGTATGCTGAATCTCACCACTTAGAGGCAAATTATCCTTCCAAACCAGAGATTCTCAATATCTCTTGGTTATGCCTAAAAGTGATATATTAAAATGGTTCTCATAACCAAGTACTCTAAACCAGAGCCTCTGGATAATTAGAAATACTTGTTTATATTTGGCCAAAATTCATTCCCTTTGGAACCATAGCCCCTCTGGTCCAAAGAAAGTACTTTGTGTTTTTTACTAAGTACTCCCCTTCCCAACCAGAGCCTCTGGATTCCAAGTCTTTGAGACCAGAGCCCCTTTGGTCCAACTTGGTCTCCCCTCATTCGTTTTCTCATGCATTTAACTTAGTCATTGCATTCATTTTGCAACCAGAGCCTCTGGTTCCAAAGACCAGAGTCTCTGGATTCCAAGTTCTTTGGGACCAGAGCCCCTCTGGTCCAACTTAGTCTTCATAAGTAATCGTTTTTTTTTTGCATTGTCATTACATTTTGCATCATTCATGCAACCAGAGCCTCTAGTTCTAAAGACCAGAGCCTCTAGATTCTAAGCCTTTGGAACCAGAGACCCCATTGTCCCATAGACCCTTCATTCCAATCATCGTGCATACTCATTTAAACCATCATTCACAATCAGAGCTTCTAGTTGTATAGACCAGAGCTTCTGGTCATATCATTTATCTCCCTTATTGGTTCTAGGGGGAGTTTTTACTCATTGCACATTCCCTTGCATCATTTAAGGGGGAGTCATGCAATTCCCATTCATAATTAAGGATCCAAATTGGACCTATCATCCCTTTGGTTGTATATCTCAATTCAACTAGAGACCCTCTGGTTCAATACCTTGGTCCTTTTAAGTTTGCATTTTCCCACCCAGAGCCTCTGGATTCCAAAACTACTACATTAATGAAGTATTTCATCCATTGCATTCAACCAGAGACCCTCTGGTCTTTTATAAAGGCTATGTTTTGATTCCAAAGGTTTAAAATGATCATCCAAGGCTCTGGTTCGCCTATCTAGAGCCTCTTTTTCATCAAAACCCAATATTTTATGATGAACTTGTTCATCATTCACAACCAGAGACCCTCTGGTTCCCCACACAAATGTCGACCAACCAGAGCCCCTCTGGTTCAATGACATTAATCTTTTTTTTAATAAAACCCATCTTTGATTGAAAACATTTTTAAGATTATACAATATTGCAGCTTTTGTGACTAAAACCATACAACATAGGAATAACTTTATTCCAATAAAGATGGAATTTTAAATTTTATTTTATTTGGAATTTTATTCTTGAGGATTATCCTTTGGAAATAATTTTTTAATATTTTTCTCTAAATAACCCAAACGCCAAAACCCTCCCATGCGCCTGACAGCTACCAAAAGATGTTCCCTAGAAACCCTTCATATTTCCCTCCAAACCACCTCATGATGACATGTGTCCCTATAACCCTACACCGGTTCACGATCACACATCAATCCTACTTTTTCCCCAAACGTCTCCCACCATGATTACCAAAATATTATTTAAATATTATTTTTAAACCAACCCTTCCTCTCCCTCTCACTATAAAAGCCGTCATCCCCAACCTCTCACCCTTTACGCTCACAAAAAGATTTCAAGAACTCAAACATTAAGAACGAACTTGCAACTCCCAACCTGCAAAAATGGTGTTCTCCGCCTCTCATGAGTCCAACAACAACGATAGCCACATGCAATCAACTGGCGCCGACAGCCGCGCAATAGTGTTCCTTCCCATCAAGTCTAACAACCACGCAACCGACCTCCTCCCACAACTGTTCGAAGATAGGTTTGCCATTTTAATCAAGTTTTTTTCAAAATTGCATTCTCCAACCGGCACTCACCCTCTCTGACAACGAGGTGCCGATAAAGTATGTGCAACAATACTGGCAGACCTGCGACTTCTACCTAGAGAACTGCGGGATCATGGGTGATATCGATGTCCCCAACGACATAGTGTGCTCCATCAAGATTTCCCATGCCAAAATAACAAAGGTACTATTCATCCCCACCCGAAAGGAGCTCGGGATTGCTCACTATGTCGAACCGCCGACGAGCCACGACATTCTACACTTTATTAGAATGTTGGGCTACAACAGGGATCTCTGCAATGCCTCTGACTTTAAGAGGCAGTTTATTCCACCCATGTGGAATGTCTTCTTCAATATCCTCAACCGAGCCCTCACATGCAAGTTAGGGAGCATGGACCAGGGCAATATCAACATAATGACCATCATGTATGGTCGCTTCTTTAACCTGCCCTTGGACTACGCTCTTCTCATCTACAACAAGATACATGCTGCTGTGGTGAAAAAGAATAAACTTATGGCCGCATGAAAACCAATTACATCGGTGCTCTTCCCGCATTTCCTTGCACTCTTCATCAGGGATGCAATGAAGATGCACAAGCTACCAAGCGATGCACCATTCACTCCCCAATTTCTCATGAATGGTCATCGCCTAACCATCTCCAAGGATGGTTACACTGCAGAGAGGCCCTTGTTAAGGGCCATGTTGAGTGTCATTCCAAACACCTCTACCTGTCGTATGTCATATGAGAGCTCTCTCCTGGCCCAACAACCAAGGCCAGCTACCCCAAAGCACATAGAGCCCTCCCCTAACACAAACGAGGGATCACATGAGGAGTCATCTTCATCGGATGATGAAGATGATGATGATGACTGATAAGTGTTAATTWATTAACCTTATTACATCATTTTCTTAACCATTTTCCTTTGTTTTATTTGCCCATTAGTGTCCTAATTGAGTCTTTTTATGCCTTTTTCATATATTAGTAGTAATATAGTATATCTAATGTTAATTCCCGGTTTTTGCAGGTTTTTGAGCATTTTTGGGCCCAGTCCTGCAGCAGTCCTACAGGACCAGGAGTGGCAAGGTCCTATAGGACCTGTCCGAGAGCTGGAAAACTGCTTGGGCCGTGGATTTTTGGGCTGATCCAGTAGGGAGGCGTGGTCAACAGCCTTGGGCTTGGTCAAAGCYCAGTTTGAAGAGGCTTTTTGTCTTATTAGTTGGCACCCACTTAGGGACCTTCCTTGTACTATAAATACATGCCTTGAGCTTTGTTTTAATTCACCAATTCACACTTTTTTCACCAACAAAAACCATTTAGTCACTTAACCATCTTATGTGCTTTTCTAGACTTTGTGATAATCTTGTGTTGGCTACTCTCAAGAACATCACCTTCGGTTCTAAGTTTTCGTTTCTTGTTATTTGATATTTCAAGAACCGATCTTTGTAGTTGTAATTTCTTTCTTAAGTTTAATTTAAGTATTCATCTTTAAATCTTCATCTCATTTCTGTTACGTTACGTTTTCTTATTTTTATTTCAAGTTACGAATTAGTCGATCGTTGTTGCTTTACGTCGGATCTC
>NW_020201423.1:0-1083 GCF_001531365.2 Cynara cardunculus var. scolymus
AAACATTATGTCCACCCCTAGCTCTTCCTCGACTTCGGCCAGACATTAAACTTTCTTGAGCCGAAAATTCCTGTTCCCCACGAGTTTCTTGTCTAGTACCTCGCCCTCTTCCTCGTCCTCTACTACGACTTCGTGTTTATAATTTTTGGATTCTCTTCTTGCATAACATTCCTTCTTCCATAGCCAGCAGATGTCCTTTCCGATTGATTTTGATTATCTGCCATTTCTCAATATGTAACCTTTTTTGTCACATTTAAACATACATGATTATTCTCATAATCATAACATAATAACACATTTATCCTCATGCCCACTCATAACTCAAATTATACCAATCATATATAATCTATCTTTCTCATAATAGTTTCAACTATAACATATTCTTATGTTCATAGACCCAGTGAAACCTATTATCTTAACTTTCCACTCCTCTAATTTAAGTCTAAGTATTTCGCAAATACCCAGATCCCTTAAACTAAGGCTTTGATACCAACTGTAACAACCCTCATATTTCAATTACATAAAATTCACATCATCATACTCATAATACTCAAATAGTATTATTATAAAACATGAACTATCAAAATGTATCTTTAATACATATGCACACAAACTAATATTCTCATTCAGACTTTTCCCTTGCCTTTATCTTTCAGAATACATTGACCTGCAAAACAGGTTAATCCTACATTTGAGCGTTAGACCACAAGGTCTAGTGAGTGTATAATCTCATTCAACAATATACATTCCAAACATTCAGTTTGAATCAAACCTGTTCTAAAACATAAGTGTATTTATGTTTTTCGCCGTTACACCGCCATCTCACTCGCGGTTACACCTCCATCTCATCACTCTCGCGGTTACACCGCCATTATATCACTCTAGCGGTTACACCGTCATCTCACTTGCAGTTACACTGCCATTATATCACTCTCGCGGTTACACCGCCATCTTACTCGCAGTTACACTGCCATTATATCACTCTCGCGGTTACACCGCCATTATATCACTCTCGCGGTTACACCACCATCTCACTCGCAGTTACACTGCCATTATATCACTCTCGCGGTTACACCGCCATTA
>NW_020201423.1:1176-4128 GCF_001531365.2 Cynara cardunculus var. scolymus
CTCTCGCGGTTACACCGCCATCTCACTCGCAGTTACACTACCATTATATCACTCTCGCGGTTACACCGCCATTCTATCACTCTCGCGATTACACCGCCATTATATTTCAAAAATATTTCCCAAAAATATTCTCTTTTCATTCGGACTTGAAGTCCGGTCAAACCTGTCCGGATTAGAAGTCCGGTCAAAATACTTTGAAAACAAACCAACTCCCTTTGCCCGGATTACAAGTCCGGACAATACCTCAATTATAACGTTGTCCGGTTTAAAATAAACTGGACGATTCACCGCACATCCTTTGTCCGGTTTAGAGTATACCGGACAATACATCACTTAACCCTTTTGACCGGTTTAGAGTATACCGGTCACCCCTTAGCCGGTTTATAGGCTTAAACCTTTTGACACAAGCGGTTTAGAAATACACCGATCACCATATGGCCGGTTTAGATGATACACCGGTCACCTCTTGGCCGGTTTAGTTATCCGGATTTCAATCCGGACAACACTTGTACGGTTTACTCATGAATCATCATAAAATACAACCAAATTCATAATAATTAGTTCTAAATTCTTATCAATCTGTATGAAAGCAATTCATATCCAAAACTCTTAATACACTCACCTTTGAGAATCAAAGCTTTAGAAACCWCTTCTTCTTCTTGCAATCCTCTTGATTCTTTAGAGAGAAAATTTCTAAAAATGGAATGTGTGTGTACCTTTTTCCTTCACAAAACTATATATACATTCAAAGAGAAGGAGGGGTGGTAGGCGGCTCCTCTAGCCGACCTCCCCCTTTTTATATTTAATTAAAATTTTAAATTACTGTATATATATATATATATACATATATTACTCATATACACACACATCACCATTCATATATACATATATATAACAACTAGAATATTACATCGTACGCCTTGCTTCTTCTGTTCCAACTGCTCTTCTTCCTTCTTGTTGGGAAAAGAAGAAGGGTTCCTTCCATCAAAAGACTTCCCTCTGCTTCGGTCGTTTTGTCTTCCTCTTTTGTCGAAGACTTTCTTTCCAAATTTCCTTTGGAATTCCTTTGTGATTATGGCCAAGGATTTCGCAAAGGCGTTGATGTCGTCGTCTTCAGAGCTAGATGGTCTCTCTGTATCATCATCACTCTCCAAGATAAGAGCCTTCTTTCCTTTCTTCTTTTCTTCTCTGTGTCTCCGTTCTCAGTGTGGCTGGCATGTTCCTGTCTCTTTTGAATCAGAGACAAGAGCCAGAGGTCCACCCAGAGCAACCTTTGCCTTCTGCACCTCTTGTTCTTGTGCTTGCATCGTTCCATATACATTATGCAGAGTCCATTCCTCCATATTCTGATTTGCTTGGAGGGACATCGTCAGATTACCCCATTCAACGTTCAATCTCTTCAAGAAGAGCATGTTGTTCACCTCTTGTGTTCTGATCACGTCACACTTGCGACATTTGTTGATCAGAGTGTTGAATCGATGATAAGTCTGTTCTAAAGACTCATCAGGGAGTGCCTGGAAGCTGTTGTACTCATAGAGGCACTGGGCACGACAATTCTTCTTTATCTTGATGCCTCCTTCCAACTGGTTGGCCATTTGATCCCACAAATCCTTCGACGAGTTGCATGCATCCAGTGACTGAAAGATTTTGTTTGGATGTGCGATGATCAAAAGTCATTTGACCTTTTGATCCACCTCCACTCTTTGCTTATCTTCATCGTTCCAATCACGACGGAGTTTGGGAACTCGTCTGGCAGGAACCTCAACTGTATCACCAGCAGCAGGAATCCTAGGGATGACGGTAGTAGGAACGTATGGGCCATTTAAGATTGACTCATACAATTCTAGGTCAAGGCCCTCAAAGAAGTTGATCATTCGAATCTTCCATTGGGGATAGTCTTCCCTAATGAGAGTCGGAGGTTTTGTTAAGGAGCCGGTACTATACATCGAGTTCCATGATTGAGAAGACGACATTTTTATGTTGAAATTTCTTAGAAAAGAATTTTGACAAGAAGGAAGATCGACTGTCAAACGAGTTCCAGATTACTTAAAAGCAAACGTTTTTAAGATTTAAAAGTATGAGTGATAAATCTTTAAAAAGGAATAATTAAAACAAAATTTGGAGTTTAATCCTGTCGGATATCGATCGACTAATCACTTGATGTGATTAGCAGGCTCTGATACCAATTGTTGGACCCAGATACTCTAAATTTGTAGAAATATTGTTTGCTTAAATTAAGAATCAAGAACAACAGGTATTTCTATTGATTAAACTAGATATTCAAAGAAAAATGTAAAGCAGTAAAATAACGCTTTGAACCTGAGGCGGAGGCCTCCTTTTATACACTTGGGTCTAACTAACTATGCTATAAATTAGGTGTGGAACTCTGAGCTGACTAGTCTACATCCTTATCTTTGACTTTCCTTGAATAGCGGAGCAAACTTGGTCAAGCCGCCTTTAAGCTGTTAGACGCTTGCGAGAATGTCTGGGCTAACGTGCGCTTTCTGTGAAGAAGGTAGCCAGATGCTCTGTATGAACATATAGAAGCTTTGCATGTACTATGCAGAGGCTCTTCATATGCAGAAGCTCTGCATGTACTATGCAGAGGCTCTGGGTCTTGGAGTTGTTGCTTGGAGTCAAGCGCTTATGCTTTTTGGCGCACAAGACTTGAACGATCACGGAGATAGAGCGCGGGCTCTGTATAACGGAACCTTGTTGGGACTTCCGCCTCATCGTTCCCTCGAGCCGGTCAAATCCGCAATTCTTAAACCCAACGCTCCTGTAGCAATGCAGGAGCATCCCACATCGGTGAGGCTAAGGGGATTCGTCTTCCTTATAAGGAAGGGGGATCTTACTTCTACCTGTGACGCGTTTTAAAGCCGTGAGGGGTTGTTGCCGGGAGGGGCAGCCCAAAGCGGACAATATCATGTGGGCGGTTCCCTAGTATCGGTC
>NW_020201423.1:4378-21153 GCF_001531365.2 Cynara cardunculus var. scolymus
GTGACGCGTTTTAAAGCCGTGAGGGGTTGTTGCCGGGAGGGGCAGCCCAAAGCAGACAATATCATGTGGGTGGTTCCTTAGTATCGGTCCAACAAACCTTCACTCTAAGTAAGAGCTCTAGTCCTTGATCCTTTGTATGAGAGCTCTTAGCCAGACATCTTCTATAGACTAAGTCCTATTGACTAGAGCAATACACTTCTTACTTACACTTTTACAGGTTTGGGTTCTAACAATATCGCAGATCACTATGTCATCATCTATTCCTAGTGAATATTCGGCAGACGAATCTGGTTATGTTGTTGGTTGATCTAAAAGAAACTTATCAATCAATGAGGATGTGGACCCATATGAGCATGAGGACACAGGGACTAGTGTAACACCTGTTTTACCACCTGCATCAGTATTGCCTCCATTGGAGCCAGTGCCTGATGTTCTGCCTCAAACGTTTCATGGCCCAAGGATTAGGGTCACGGCCAGGAAAAATGTATCACTACCTCGACGGGTGACTTCTAAGAACTCTAGTAGAACCAGAGGAGAGGCATCCCAAATGCAACATAGGAGCAGAGACTCACGAATGGTGACTGGAGTAACTGCATCCTACACCCAGGGCATGACTCTGGATGAACGAGAGCGGGTGCGGAGAATTGCATTGGAAACTCAAACTCACCAGACCCGGCTAGGATATCACCGCTACAATTTGAATAACCTGTCCGATGTATTGGAGATGCATCACCAGCGTATGATGAGAACCTCGGATACCGTCATCGCTGCAAGACACGAGATTAGGAGATTATATAAATGTTTAGTTGCGAGTGGGTTGATGATACTAATACTAGGAATGCTAATATGTTGGATGCTGCTCTAGAAGCGGTGACTAGTATTAGAATCACTACTCTTCTGATTGGAATTCAAGATCTGTTTGAGGGTTGTAATCGATTGAAAGCCCTTAGCGTATTTTGAAATCGTTTAAATGTACTGAATCTTGGATGAATATAAAATTTTTCTGTTTGATCATGTGATTGCTTCAATGATATCTACGAGATGAATATCCTATGCATCATTATGTTGCTTAGAAATTATTGTCAATAATATTGCTATAAAAATGATGAGATTCCCTTTTAACTTAGGCCCTAGAAAATGCCGCCAAGAAGAGAAAACCCTGAAGTTGCACGACTTGTGTCAGAACAACTCTTGGCCGCACTTCCCAATATTGTCAGCCAGGTAGCGGGAGGACTGAATGCTAACCAACCTACCAGTTTTGAGCCTAGGACATCTAGGGAATGCACCTATAAATCCTTCAGATCCTGCAACCCAAAAGAATTTCATGGGACTGAGGGAGCAGTGGGATTATTAACTTGGATCGAGGGTATGGAATATGTTCTCCATATCAGCAAATGTCAAGAAACAAACAAAGTAGAATATGCTGCATGCTTACTGCAAGGCCGAGCATTGACATGGTGGAACACTTTAGTTCAGACTAGGGGTCGGGAAACGGCCAACCAACTTTCTTGGGAGGAGTTCAAGAAACTACTTAAGGACAAATATTGTCCAAGGAGTGAACTTCAAAAGTTGGAAATGGAGTTATGGAACCACGAGATGAAAGGGGAAAACATAGCTGCATATACTGCTCGATTCCATGAGTTAGCAAATTTAGTGCCACATCTGGTGACACCTGAGGAAGTCCGAATCGAAAGGTATATCTGGGGATTATCTCCAGAAATTCGAGGAAATAATTACCTCGGCAAACCCAAAGACCCTTCAAGAGACAATAAACATTGCGACCAAGCTCACAAATAATGCTATTCGGTCTGGGGAATTCAACAAAGGAAAAAAGAAAGGTTGAAGAACTTGGCAACCAGAGATTTGGGGAAAGATTTGGCAAGAATAGGAAGGTGGTAGGAAATTTCGGGGTACAGACCCAAGTGGTAAATCAAGGAAGCAAACCTAAGTGCAATAAATGTAAATATCCGCACTGGGGAAATTGCATCATTTATCAAAGGTTCCACAGAGGGGGCCATCCCACAAAGGATTGTCGAAAATGATTGTGTTTTAAATGTGAGAGTCCGGATCATATGAGAAATGTTTGTCCGAAGAGAAAACAAGGAGCGAATGTTAACCAAGTCTGACCAGCCAACCAAGGAAACTCAGAAAGTCAAGCACGGGGCCGAGCTTTTAAGATTGGAGCAAGGGAAGCTAGGCATGACCCCAATGTGGTTAAAGGTACATTTCTCGTGAATAATGAATTTGCATTGGTATTGTTTGACTCAGGAGCTGATAGAAGTTTTGTATAATTAGACTTTAAGCCAAAGATTAACTTAAAATCTCAAAGGATGAAAGAAGTTTACATAATAGAATTTGCCAATGGCCAAGAAATTAGGACTAGAGACATAATCATGAGCTGCACTCTAAGCTTAGCTTAGAAGAATTTTAGCATAGACCTTATTCCGATTGAGTTAGGAAGTTGTGATATAGTTATAGGCATGGACTAGCTATCCAAAATCAAGCTGAAATAGTTTGTTCGGAAAAGATCATCTGAATTCCTCAAGAAAGAGGATAAACACTTATAATTCAAGGAGAGGAGTCCGATCAAAAAATTAAGATAGTATCATGCATGAAGATGCGAAAGTACTTAAAGAAGAATTATGTTGCATTTTTGGCACATGTTATAGATAAGAGAAGAGAGAAGTATTGAAGATCTTCCCATAGTTCGGGAGTTCCCTGAAGTATTCCCCGCGGATTTACCAGGACTACCCCCATTAGACAAGTCGAGTTTGGTATCGACTTAATTCCTGGAGCTGCCCTAGTAGCAAAAGCACCATACCGATTGGACCCATCAGAGATGCAAGAAATATCGGGACAACTCCAAGAGTTGTTAGATAAAGGATTCATAAGACCCAGTTTTTCACCATGGGGTGCACCGGTTTTGTTCGTAAAAAAAAGATGGATCAATGCGAATGTGCATTGATTATAAGTTGACTATCAAGAATCGATATTCCTATAATCAATGATTTATTCGATCAACTTCAAGGAGCCGTATACTTTTCAAAGATCGATCTTGATCCGAATATCATCAAGTGAGAATTCGACAAGAGGACATCCCCAAAACGACATTTAGGACCCGGTACGACCATTATAAATTTTTGGTTATGCCATTCGGGTTAACCAATGCACCGGCCGTTTTCATTGATCTAATGTGACATCCGTCATTTTTGGAGCGTCAGGTTAGCATTTTATTAGGATTTCTATATTTAGAAATATATTCTATTAAGATCTAGTCATGATGATTAGAAATCATTTGACTTAGTTCCCAAATTTTAGTTCAGGAAACCATGTCTCGACGGGTAACTGATAAAGTAACATTTGTAATGCCAAATATATTAAAAATTCTCCTAAAATAAATAAAGTTGATATTATAAAATTCAAATTAAAAATACAAAAGTCTCATTTGAATATACAAATAATTTTACAAAATTTGGAATTTTGATTTAATAATGAATAATTTTATCGGTATTTAATAAAAATGTATTTAAGTTGACATTTAGTTGGGCTGTATTTTTATAAGAAAATAAAAATAAAAATGAGGTGGTTTGGGCCTTGAATGGGCTGGGCCCTTTACTCACATATAAAAACTCCCCTTCTTTTGAAAACCTTCATTTCATCTTCATTTTGTATCACTCTCTTTCTCTCTCTACGACCCTTCCTCTTCCACTCCAATAAAATCAAACCTTTCAAACTCTCTTAGATTCTCTAAATCTTGAATAATATTCAAGTCTTCAAGTAACATCGAGCAAAAGGTAATAGATTAGTTTTATTATCTTTGTACCTTTTCAATATTATTTTCTCGTTTCCGTCACACTTTCTTCCTTCTTGTTGAGCTCAAAATTTTCTGGATATTCTAAGATGGGAGATTATTCATCAAAGACATGAGAATGTCTTCGAATTGGTGATAATCTATTTACAAACTTAGAACTTAAGAAAATGGGGTAAAATCACATTGCATGTAGTATTTAACCATTAAAAATGACATTTTGGAAACCGACAAATTGTTTATTTGTAGTTGTGTCGTCTGTATCTTATAAAATAATAGTTCAAATACTCTGTTTTTCCTTTTAAAATATATATGGATGAGTTGTTGTTTTATTGTTTTGGGTTTCACTCAAAAATATTGAGTTTTGAGCATCTAAATCCTTAATATAAAGCTCCGTAGCAAGATGATGTTGTTGAGCATAAATGTACATACATGTTCAAAATGACTTATGGAAGGTTCCTTTTGACAATGATTGATGAAACCAAGATTCCAAATCGGAATTTATATGTCTGTCCAAATAGTAACTTTATGTGCAAAAGATTTTGATTTTTCTTTTTATTAGTACATGAATATTGGAATATTTTAAAGAACAATTAAAAAAGTATCAAATTTAATCCATAAAAACTCATTGGCATTACATAAGGTATAATTTTACTTTATCTTTATTAAAACCCGATAGGTGATCTAACTATTGGATTGCGGACTGTTCAGGAAAGTAGGGCGGACGTTTGGAGCTCTAAACGTCATCAAAGTATTGGATATTCATCAGCAAACTTGTGAGTATTTACGGCCCCACTTTTATTGCTTTTATATTTTGAAAATGGGGGGAAAAGCATGAAAGTCTGCAAACTATGCTCTTAGTTGTAAAACCGGTGGACTAAAGAACTGTTTAGTCAAAACTTGTTGAAATCATCAAAAACTGATTGTTAATGCACTAAGTATAAATGATAAATAGATGTACTTGAGAGTATATTTTAAAAAGTCCCCTTCCGTAAACGCTACTTGTTAACTCGAGCACGTTCCCGGGCCGTGGTAATTGTGGATAGCCGCTATTGTGTTGACAGTCCCACCCAAAAATAAGTGCACATTACCTGTGTTTTTATAGTCTACTCATGTGTGCAAATGGGCTACCGCTGAAGTAGTACTGATACGAACTGTGGTACCTAAGTGAGTGAACGACCACTTATGGTAGTTCGTAAACTAATGGGGCACATTGGTCAGGTAAGGCTCAGTAGCGTCTCAAGTGTTAAGCATCGATTAAAATTTACATTTATATCCTGCAAGTTATGTATTAGTTTGCACAAAGTGATTTATGCATTTGTAAATATTTTGTGCATATGAAAATTTGTGAACTCACCAACTCTTTGTAGTTGACATCGTTTTATGTTTCATGCTTTTCAGGAAAATAAATAAGAATGGAAGTTTTGGAATCACTTTTTCGATTACACCTGTTCGCAAGATTTAGTAACTCCTTCTGTAAATGATGTTTGTCTTCTTCGTGAACAGTAGTGTTATGAAATTGTAAATCTTTTTGGATTATGTACTATAATGGTGTTATCAATTAATTGGTGCTATGAAATGCTAACCTGTTACACCTCGTGTTTCCGCTTTAGTGGGGTGTGACACTGTGGTCCTATACGAGTCCAAAGCATAAAACGAAAAAAAGTATGTGTTAGTCATAGTCGACGACTACTCAAGATATACATGGGTTCATTTTCTGAGGTCAAAGGATGAAGCAGCTGAGACAATCATTTCTTTCTTGAAGACAGTTCAAAATAATCTGCAACTGCCAGTTCAGAAAATCAAAACTGATAACGGAATTGAATTCAAGAACAATACTCTCGGCTCATTCCTAGAATCCATCGGTATCACACATACATTCTCAGCAGCCCGGACACCACAACAGAATGGTGTCTTTGAGCGTAAAAATCGAACGTTGGTGGAAGCGGCGCGTACACTCCTAACGTGTTATAAACTTCCATTATACTTATGGGATGAAGCAGTGGCGACTGCAAGTTTTACCTAGAACCGATCTCTCCTTCACAAAAGGGTTGGTAAAACTCCCTATGAGATAATACATAAAAGAATACCTAATATCAAACTCTTTCGAGTATTTGGTTGCAAGTGTTTTATCTTAAATGACAAAGAGGACAGAGGGAAGTTTGTTGCAAAGGCTGATGAAGCTGTCTTCGTTGGTTATTAAAAAACATCTGCTGCATATAGGGTCTACAACAAAAGAATGAAAATCATCAATGAGAGCGTCAACGTGTCATTTGATGAAGTTATTGAAGTGGCTTCTGAAGAACACGGTTCAGGACCCGGGCTGATAATTAATACTACGCAGAAAGCAGATAAACTTGAATCTTCGAATACTGATAATTCTGATTTAGATTCTTTGTTTGAAAACTTTTATGATGAATATTTTGAAAATAAATCTAATCAGTCCAATGATTTGTCTAGGAATATACATACCGAACAACAATTATCTGGTCCATCTCCTATGTTCCAGTAACTGAAACTGAAAAAGAAACTGAAGAAGAAACTGAAGAAGTCGATGAAGAAATTGAGATGGAAACTCCTGACGGTCCAGTTCAGCGTGAAAAGGGTGTAAATACTGACGTGCCAGAGGTGTCGGTCATTGAAGATGAAAATACCTTACCTCAGTCAGATATTCAGCCTACCTCAGTTCCAAATATTGAGCCTTCACCTGAACCTATTCCAATTAACTCCCTAAATGCTTACACTGATCAAAGCTCAGATCAAAGTTCCTATATTCCCCTACCTCATAGCAAAAAGTGGACCAGGAATCATCTAATACATCAAATTATTGGTGATCCATCATCACCTATTCGTACTCGGTCTGCTATAGCTAATGAGTGTCTATACTCCACGTTTCTGAGTAACATTGAATCAACTAAGGTGTCTGAAGCCTTAGCTAATCCGGACTAGATACTTGCGATACAAGAGGCTCTGATACCAATTGATGTTCCCAAAATCATACAAATCAGATTATCATCCAAGAACAAGAATCAATATTAAGTAGAGAGAGAATTTCACCAAAGATGATATTGAATTTCTTGAGAGAAAGTACAAGTGATTAACAACTCTAATCAGAAATTATGAATTGAACTAATGACAATTAAGTGAGCTAAAACTATTTATACTAAGGAAATAGTAAAAGCTAACTATTACAAAAACAGTACAATGGGAGAACTTGAATACAACAATAAAGCACAAACTTGAACCCTACATGAACGCTTAATTTATGACTATGTGCCATTCTACATCTCGAGAGAGTACCTTAAAGAAGCTAACAGTTGTAAAGACAAGTTATTTATAAAGCATGCTATAGAACTACGTTGTAGCATGCTGTCTACTTAAAAGTCAGTTTAATATCTTAACAAATCCCTACATCCTAAGCTCTCTTTTATTACTTGTTCAGAACAGTAGTGTTTAACCAACCCACCATAAATATTTCTTCGAATTCACCATCTGAAATCATATCTTTATTTAGACTTTTGAATTAACTTTTATTTCTTTTCCTTGTGGTTGATATTTGGTATTTTTACTACTTTATTACTTGTAAAAGACGATAGTGTATTGATAAGTGTATACTTGCACTAATCTTTATTTGCTAACAGTCTGAGAGATTTATTTTATATAATTCTCGTAACAGTTATCAATAGGGTGATTATCAAATTTTCTTTCATATCGGTGTATACATTTGAGTGGGTTTAAGATGTTATCTATTGTTCATGACTTTTTAACTAATCTAAATGCGGTTTGACTGCATAATTGGGTGCAAAGAGCTCCAGAACTTTAGAATTTCCATATCCCGGTTGTTCAAATGGGTGTTAGAGATAAAGTGGTTTTGTTAAACTCTAATAAGCATTCTATTAATTTCATGGTGAAGGAAGCATGGTGTGCGCTAGATGAAACTTTGCCACTGTTCCTTAGTACAAGTTTGTGTGGTTCCCTTTCAATATAGGGAGCATTCTCTTTGTGTATGGTTCACTTGTCGAGGTCGGTTACCTACTCAGGATCGTATGATAGCTTGGAAGCATGATCCTCCAGATTTGAGGTATTCCCTATGTCAAATTTGTATAGACTCTAATATTCATTTGTTATTTGATTGTGAGTTTTCTGAGGGAGGCGGATATTACTAGGTGGCTGATATGTGGGAGAATATATCTTACATGATTTCTCTAATAGTGGAGAAGCTCCTTGGACCTTGTCTCAGAAGTTATATTTTACGGCCTCGGTTTATTTAATTTGGCAGGAGCGGAACCAGAGAATATTTACTAATTTGAAACATAATAGCAACCATCTTGTTAAAGAGATTAGGAATATTGTTATGGCTAGCATTGCGTGGAAGGCCAATCAGATCAGGAAAATTGTGATTTCTCATGGTGTGGTTCGATAAGGTTAGCTGGTGGAAGATCTCCTTTCAGTTTTAGGGGTTCTGTTGGAGCCAGGTTGTGTACACCACTTTTAGCATGTTGCATTATTCTATTTCCTTGTGTCTTTTCTGGTTGATGACGATCTGGTTTGGTGTTGTCACTAGATTTGCTTTTCTTGTGTTTGGATATTTTTCTAGAACGATTGTATGGCTTTTTTTTACATATTGCCAGGGCTAATCCTTTCCAAAAAAAAGACACCAAAGGATCTCTAAAGCAAGAGCAGAATGAGGATTTTTT
Organism: Cynara cardunculus var. scolymus; assembly: GCF_001531365.2. Lineage (NCBI taxonomy): Eukaryota > Viridiplantae > Streptophyta > Magnoliopsida > Asterales > Asteraceae > Cynara > Cynara cardunculus. The sequence goes on from NW_020201423.1 coordinate 12,884, forward strand.
AAATTTTGTCCCAACAAATTCAAAACAATGTTTTTTAATTAAAGAATAGAAACAATATTGAAGACTCTTTTTTACAACTGATCTGAAAACTAAGATTTTCCCTTTCAGTTACAATGGACGGAATGTGGGAGTAAACCGAATCAAAAGAAGATAGATAATATCCCGGTATACAGTCTCCTGATTAACCTGAGAAAAGAAAAAAAATTGTTCTATCATGTATTAAAAGGAAATAAATGAATATGGATAGAATGTTTGAGAGTGTTTGGATCTTAAATGATAAGAGGCCATCCAATGACCTGAATGATGAAGATCTGTTGAGATGGAAGATTGGACCAATCACAAGGTCCAACTCCAAGACGTTTCATAATGCTCTCAGTGGTTTGATAAAATCTTGTCGGAAATAATCTCTCATCACTTCATCAAGTAGCCAAGTAAATCTTCAAATTTTGATCCAAATAGAAGGCCAAGATTAGCCTTAGTCTTGGTAGCACAATTTGTTATTATTACAACCCCAAATCTCTCAATCTCCAAGAAATTCGGCCAAGTCCACATATGGCCCATGTTTTAGCCATAAATCACCCATTTTAAGTCCAAATGGACTCAAATGAAAGCCCACTTGAAGAGTAATATTTTTTCCTACATTTTTAGAAGAATCCAAGCCCAAAAAGAAGGTAGAAGGGACGTACAAGGTTGTTCTAATTAAAGCTTTCAAGGACTTACAAGGGAGATAAGTAGTTTCGTTTATCATGATAAATTAAGTTTCTCATTTAGATAAGTAGTAGTGCTTATTTTTCTTGTGTATAAATAGAGGTTGAATGTAAACTTTAGAAGATACCTTTGATTTTCAATGATAGTGTGAGTTTTAAACTCTTTATGTTCTTTGTGAACTTTAGAACTTATCAACTCTTAAGCTCGTGGCGTTCAATAAGTATCGATCAACTTGGTGGGTTGATTGTGATGTATCTCTATACCAAGGTTCTTGTCTCTTTATAGACAACAGGTCGCAATTTCCACCATCAATATCTCGGGCAATCAATAGACGATCGGGCTTATTCACATCATTTGGTATCAAAGTTGGCGCTACTTGAGATCCAAGAATCACGTATTGGTAGCGGGTCTTGTGACAAGTTGGCATGGTTCCTACTAGTGACGATTGAAATTAATTCATCATCTTCTCCTCTACTTTTCTTTTCTCCAATTTCTATTCATACATCGTTCCTTGCAGAAAAAGAAGACCAAAAAAAAGGCTGTGCAAGAAAAGAGAATATATTCGGCAAAAACAAGCACCAAGAGAAAAAAAGAAAAAAGTCAAGCTTTAATATCCTTGTTATATTGTCATCGTTTGATAAATCATACTTTTAAATTTTTTTGGTATGTTTGAAAAGAGTGGTAAAAGGCAGTGTCTTGTGAGACTAATCGAGGGTAAAAGCTACTTGTGAGATACAACAGGGTCGAGTGAAACACTTCTTGGGAGAAACATGGGAAGAAGTATCGTGAGGTATTAATCTTAATTTTGCAGGTTTCTAAAATAGGGGTTGAAAACCCCCTTCCAAACCTTCAAATTCAAGCCATGATGGATGAGATACGGCGAATGATGAGAAATGAATTTAACCAAGTTCATGAAAGAAAGGATCGAATAGAGGCACACGCACAAGAGAAAAAATCTCGTGATGGTTCTGTTGTGAATGAGGAAGAAAGTGCAAGAAATGACGAATGAGATAGGAATCTAAAAGGAGATCAGCTAGGAGGAGGCGGCATATAGACAATAATTTGAGCTCCATAAAGATGAAAGTCCCTTCTTTTCTAGGAAAGTCAGATCTAGAAGCATACCTTGATTGGGAGACGAAAATGGAGTTCATCTTTGCTTGCCATGAATACTCCAATCATAAGAAGGTAAAACTTGTTGTCATTGAGTTTTCTGAAATTGCACTAACATGGTGGGTTCAACTTCTGATTAGCAAAAGAAGAAATGGAGAATGACTTATTCAGATTTGGGAAGAAATGAAGATGGTCATGAGGAGATGTTTTTTGACGAGTCACTACTTCTATGACCTTCACAACAAGCTCCAAAACTTGAAGCAAGGAAACAAGTATGTTGAAGATTACTTTAAGGAGATGGAAGTTACCATGATCAGGGCCAACATTGAGGAGGATCGGGAAGCTACAATGGCCAGGTTCTTACATGATTTAATTTTGAAATATGAGATCATGTTGAAATGTACTATTATTTTGAGATTGAGGACATGATTCATATGGTTCTTAAAATTGAGAAACAACTTAAGAGAGGGGGAGGATCACAATGTAATATTTGGAAGACAGGTTCTTCAAAGAAAAATGAAAAATCATCCTCTTCGTCTTCTTCTAATCCCAAGTCTGGCCCTAAAGATATTAACACCTCAAAAGGAAAAAAAATAATTCTTCTACTACTAAGAATCGTGACATAAAGTGTTTTTAAGTGTCAAGATAGGGTCATATAGCAAGTCAATGTCCAAACAAGCTTGCTATGGTGATTCCAGGAGATGGAGAAATTGAGACCGAAAAATCAGAATCCACAAACTCACTAGATGGTTCGGATGATGATGAAGAGTTGGTGGTCGAAGGAAAATTTTTGGTTGCTAGAAGAAACTTAAGCACTCATTCCATGGACGATAACGATGCAGAAAAGGAGAACATCTTTCACACTTGTTGCTACGTTCAATGCAAGGTATGTAGTGTTATAATTGATGGCAGAGTTGTACTAATGTAGCAAGTTCTTCTATGGTTGAAAAGGTAGGTCTACCTACGAAGAATGATCAAAAGCCATACAAACTCCATTGGGTTAATGATAGCGGTGAGGTGCGAGTTTCAAAACAGGTGTTGGTTTCATTTCGCATGATGTTGTACCAACAAGTACACTTTTGAACACAAAGACAAACCAGTAACTCTTGTACCCATGTCACCTAGTCAAGTTTATGAAGATCAAGTTAATTGCAAAAAGATGCAACAAAATGAAAGAGCCACCAAAAAACCTTGAACAAAGCTCAAAAGAAAAAGGGAAAGATAAAAGAGCGAGTGAATATTGTGTTTTGGAAAAAAAAAAGGTGAGATAAAAAAGAAGTTTTAAATTCTGAAATGATTTTTGTACTTCTTTTATTCAAAGAAGTTCAATAGCCGCTAACAAGTTGGTCGGTACCATTCAGAGCGATGTTTTGTCTGTCTTGCAGGAATTTGAGAGGTTATTTTCGGAGGAAGTTCCCGATGGATTGCCACCAATTCGTGGGATTGAACACCAAATTGACCTTGTACCCGGAGCATCCATCCCAAGCAAACCAGCCAATAGAACAAGTCAAGAAGAAACCAAGGAGTTGCAAAGACAAGTTGAAGAATTACTTGCAAAAGGATGGGTTCGTAAAAGCATAAGTCCTTGGGCTATTCCGATCTTGTTAGTACTTAAGGAAGATTCATGAAGAATGTGTGTGGATTCTCACGCCATCAATAATATCACGGTAAAGTATCGTCATCCAATTCTTCATTTAGATGATATGCTTGATGAGTTGTGTGGTGCAAAACTACTTTCAAAAATTGATTTGAAAAGTTCTTATCACCAAATTCGTATGAAAAAAGGTGATGAATGGAAAACAACTTTCAAAACAAAATATGGTTTATATGAATGGATAGTGATGCCTTTTGGTTTAACTAATGCTCCTAGTACTTTCATGAGAATGATGAACCATGTTTTGTGGAATTTCATTGGAAAGTTTGTGGTTGTTTATTTTGATGATATTTTGATTTACTTCAAGAGTTTGGATGATCATCATGAACATCTAAGTCTGTTTTGAGTGTGCTTAGAAAGGAAAAGCTCTTTGCAAACTTGAAGAAGTGTACCTTTTGTACCATTCATGTTGTTTTTCTTGGATACATGGTGAGTTCACAAGGAATTTCTGTTGATGAAGAAAAGGTAAAGGCCATCCAAGATTGGCCAACCCCAAAGAGGTACAAGTGAAGTGCGGAGTTTTCATGGTCTTGCAAGTTTTTATCGTAGATTCGTTAAAAGCGTTAGCACTTTGGCTTCGCCACTCACAGAAGCAATTAAAAAGAATGACGACTTTAAATGGGGGAAAGAACAAGAGCAAGCTTTTGAACAACTTGATTTCAATTAACTCATGCGCCTTTGTTATCTTTGCCCAACTTTGATAGAACATTCGAAATTGAGTATGATGCATCAGGTGTTGGAGTTGGTGCAGTGTTGATGCAAGAAGGTAAACTATTGGCATATTTTAGTGAAAAATTGAATGGGGCGACTTTAAACTACCCCACTTATGACAAGGAATTGTATGCACTGATTCATGCTTCAAAAACATGGCAACACTATTTGTGGGTTAAAGAATTTGTAGTACATTTTGATCATGAGTCCCTAAAGTTCTTAAAGGAGCAACAGAAGTTGAACAAAAGGCATGCTATGTGGATTGAGTTTCTTGAGACCTTTCATTACATCATCCGATTCAAGAAAGGTAAGGAAAATGTTGTTGCAGATGCATTTTCATGGAGATACTCTACTATCTTCTCTTGCTATAATCTTCTTGGATTTGTACAAACTGAAGAATAGTACCCAAATGATGTTGATTTCAGACAGAATTTTTAAGCATGTGAAGAAGGTTCTGTTGGAAAAAATTTCATACATGAAGAATTTTTGTTTAAAGAATCAAACCTTTGCATCCTTAACTCTTCCTTACGAGAGCTTTTGGTTAGGGAAGCATATGTGAAGATAATGATACAAGAACTACTTTCTTGTCATGATGTTTGAAAGCATAATGATTATGAAAGCCATCATAGATAACTCTTCGGTCAAATTGCCACGGCCTCCCTAAAAGTATATGATTAACAGCATTGGAACAACATCTAACATCACATCATCCTTGTACTGAACAATGGAAAAGGAGATCAATACCTGTTTGGTAACTTTCCCTTATCCACACTCATTTAACCATTGAAGTTTATATGGTTGTGGATTCTTTAAAGTGTGCAAATTTAACTTCTCAACAACTTCAGCACCTGCGACATTAGCACAACTCCCACCATCAATTATTAAAGTACATCCCTTGCTTGTAACAAACGTGTATGAAATATGTTTTCCCGGTGTTCTCCATCTCGTCTTATCTAAGGAATCGTCCTTTTCACTTTCATATTCCACTTCACCACTTTCATGTAGAATCATGGCCCTTCTATTTGGACATTGTGATGCAATATGACTAAAAGCTACACAACTAAAACACTTAATTTCATGAGATTTAGTATGGGTAGAACTAATACCTTTACTCTTTTTCCACTTTTCCACCTTTAAGAGCTTCATGTGATTTTAAAGAGGTAGAATTTGAAGCCTTGGATGCCTCTCCTGCTTATTCAAGGGATGGAAATTAGATGTTTGCCTCTTGAATAAGTATTTCTCTTCTTTAGTTTCCTCTCAACTTTCATGGCCTTGTGCACCATATCCTCAACTTCCAAGCAAGATTATAGTTCAACCACATTGGCTATTTCATGAATTAGGCCTCTTAAAAAACTCGCCATGGTTTCCTTCCTATCTTCTTCAACATTTGCTTGAATCATAGCAATCTCCATCTCCTTATAATTCCTCCAGAGATTTCGTTCCCTGATTCAAAGTTTGCAATTTGCGCATAACCGCTTTCATTTTATTCCAAGTAGAAACTGGTCTCTCACCACATTTCCTTTGATTTGTCAACAATTGATCCCACCGTACTATTGTGTATTACGTGAATTAGTTGGCAGCTAGTTTTACCTTTTTATCCATGGAATAGTCGTTGGAATCAAATATGAGATCAACCTTTTTCTCCCATTCTAAATACACTTCCGGATCACTTTTCCCTTGAAATAGTGGATGGGTTTATGATGTGTGGGTCGTGGGAGAACTTAAACATAAAGTAGAGGTAGTGATTCCAAATCATGGGTGGAGGATGAAAAATGAACATTGAGGTGGAATACCTGTGGGAGCCTATACAATGCTCCCATTGTCTTGTGTTTGGACATAAGTCATATTCGTGTGTAAAAGAAACCGTTCAACTTCGGGGAAAACTAGAAGATGGGAAGAAGGATGTGAATGGTTTATTAGGGAGGAAAGACGTCAATGGAAGGTCTCTCCATGGCCTCTAAACCTTCAAACTGCAAATTCTAAAATGGATTCAAGTACGTCAAGAGTTGGATCGATTACTATTCTAGATGCTCTCCTAGAGAGGAATGGCCAAATGGGGAAGATGATGCAATCCAAGTCAAATGACACAGGCAAAGGGAATGAAGGGGAGCATACCAATGCGGCTAATGGAGACGATCTAAACCAGTCCAAATAAGGTACAATAGCCCCGTTACTAGAGAACATGATGGGGGAGGAAACTCGTGAAGGTATTTGATACGACCCAACATGTAAAAGACTACCAACGATTTGATTTTTCCAAATTTGGATAAAACACTTCTGAGTGATCCGAGTGATAGAAGTTGTTTGAATAATCTTTCAATGGAGTTAAGACCCAAACTCAACTTGTGAGCGAGAACCTCAACTAAAACTCCACCCTTCAAATAACTATGGATTAAGAACATTAGTTATGAGAATTAAGGGCCTTAAACAACAATAAGTAAATGAAGAACAAAAGCTAAAGATGCCACACTCAAGGGAAAGCGAACCTTGAATGATAAGTCTAAAGGAAATTACAAAGCCTCACTTTGTAGAATCCAAACAAGTTGACAAGAGAACAAGAACGTAAAGGATAAACCTCTCAATATATACCAAGAAAAGATGCCTTACAATGAGAACCAATCCTCTTATTTATAGATGAAGAGGATGGCAAACAAAAAAGCTTAATTAACTATCATACACTTTCAAGCTACCCATGTTTAATGTAGCATTCAAGATACCATAAAATTCAAGACTACACATTTAATTGTTTCAAACCTTCTAGAATTATATATCATGGGATCCATCTTTGACCAACAAGGTAGTCATGATCTTGGGCCTGACTTCTTGTAACTTGGACTATTCTTTGGCTTGGGCTTCTTTGAAAAATTGATTGACGGTCTCCTTCATTCTTTTGCTTTCTTTCGTCCCCATCAGAAATAATGTGGCTCCTGACGAGGAAATTTCGAAAAGCACCATTAATGCAGATTCAAGGGACCATTTGGCGAGGGGTTCTGACAATCAATAATGATAAACTTCGCATCTTGGAATATTCGTGGAATAAATTCCCCAGTCAAGCAAAGGGAGGTTAGAAACATAATTCATTACAATGGTTTAAATTTTTATGCAATTATGGAATCTCATGTAGGGAGTCTTTATGTAACAACCCACATTTCTATCCAACACAAAATTCAGTACAATCATACACAACTTTATGTCACACTTAATTAACAACCAAAACATAGTATTGTTTACAAAGCATGAGTAAATATGAGTTAACAAAAACTTTGTCTAATACAATACACACATCTAAATATCACTGTATTAAGTTTTTCCCTTGCCTTTGTCTTGTGATGAAAGATGACTTGCAAAACAGATTAGTCCAACAATTGAGCGTTAGACCAAAAGGTGTAATGAGTGTATCTTTCTCATACAAACAACATATATTTCAAAATCCAAGATTATAATAAACCTGGACATTTATATGTATTTTATCTGTTATTTCTCGCAGTTACACTGCCATTTTCTCTCTCGCGGTTACACCGCCGTTTCCTCTCTCGCGGTTACACCGCCATTACCGCTCTCGCGATTACACCGTAACTTCACTACCCTTTGCTATCTCCACGACTAAAACTTCATTTAATGCTTTAGATTTTAAATGTGCACAATTAACAAATGATGGCGATACAAAAGAACGATTTGCACCAGAGTCAAAAAAACTTTGGCACACACTGAATTGATAAGGAATGTACCTGTCACCACTTCAGGGTGTCCTTCTGTGTGACATTCCGTCATTTCAGAGTTTCAGGTTAGCATTTTATTATAGATCCTATATTTAGAAATAATATTTCTTTAGGATCTAGTTTTAGTGATTAGAATTTATCTAGATTAGCTCCCAAGTTTTGTTTGAAAGATCACGCCTCGGTGGGATATCAGATAAAGCTAACTTGTGTAATGCCAAATATTTTTGAAATGCTCTAAACAAAATAAAGTTCATATTATAAACTTTTAAATTAAAATGCAAAAGTCTCATTTAAATGTCCAAATGATTCTTAGTAAAAGGTGGAGCTTTGGATTTAATTTTATTAATAAATTATTTGGTGGGTTTTAA
>NW_020201423.1:21933-25804 GCF_001531365.2 Cynara cardunculus var. scolymus
CTGATGTCATTATTTTAAATGATGTGACAAGTTGGACATAAAATAACTTTTGGAAGGTTTCTACCTTTAGAGTCTTGTGAACCCCAAAAATTCTTGKAACAGGATGTATAATCTGTCCAAAAATCAGCTTTTGAAGTAAAAGATTTTGATTTCTTTTATTTTGGACTATTATTAGTTTATTAATAAAATATCAACTTTAATTCATAAAAATCCAATGGCATTACATAGGGTGCAACTTGACTCTATTCTCGTCTATAACTCATAGGTGATCTGAATGTGGGATGTTGGTTTATTTAGGAAGACAGGACAGACGTTGAAAGCTTCAAACTTCATTTACTGGGATATTCATCATCAAAGCAGTGAGTACTCACGGCCCCAATTTTAATACTTTGTTTATTGTTTTGGGGGAAAAGCGTGAGATTAAGCAAACAATGCATATTACTTGTTTGAAACCTTTGGACTAAGGATCTGCTTAGTCAAGTTTATTATGTCATGAAATATTGACTGTTACTGCACTTTGAAATAAATGTTAAATTGATGTGCTTGGGAGTATATTTTCCAAATAAAGTCCCCGTCCGTAAACACTACTTGTTAACTCGGGTACATCCCCGGGCCGTGGTATTGTGGATAGCCGCTATTGTGTTGACAATCTCACCCAGAAAGGGGTGCACTCTACCTATGTTTTCTTGGTCTAATCATGTGGAATTTGGATCACCGCTGAATTAGTACTATAACGAATTGTCGGACCTAAGTAAGTGACGGGCTACTTATGGTCGTTCGTAAAATAATGGGGCAAGTTGGTCAGGAAAGGCTCAGTAGCGTCTCAAGTTTTTACATCGTGGAAGATTTACATTTATTAAGTGCAAAAGATTCGCATAAGTTTGCAAATATTTGATTTATGCATTAAAATGTTTTACGCATGTGAAAACCCGTGAGCTCACCAACTCTTTGTAGTTGACTCGATTTTTGTCCATGCTTTTCAGGTAACAAGTAAGAAATGAAGTATTTTGGGAGCATACTTGTGGAAAAACTGATTAAGTTCGCAGTGGAAGCTTTTGTAAAAAAATATTTGTCAAAAATTTGGTTATGATGTTAAACTCGTTTTGTTTTGAAAATTTGAAAAGTGTTATTTATTAATTGTTGCTGTGACTCGCTTGCCTGTTACATCTCGTGTTTCCGCTTTAGTAGGGTGTGACAGATTTGGTATCAGAGCTTCAGTTATATTGAACGCTGGTTTTCCTTAAAAACCATAAACTATAACCAAAAAATTTCAAACTGGATTTTTTAAGTAATCTGGAATTATATGATTTTAAAGCGGGTCACATTATTATATGTCGATTAAACAAAGCCTAATCACATGTGTTTAATTTACAAATAGTAAAAAGAACTTAATCTGTTTTACTAGAGATGTGCTCCCGTAAAGAAATTGTTATGAAAAGCACGATTTTATGTGTTATACTCACTATGAATGTCCATTGCCCTAGAAGGACCAGAAGCGATGGGTAGAAAAACCCTTATCTTGTTAAGTGTCCATGTTGGACCAGAAGCTCTGGTTAGAAGGACCAGAGGCAATGGGATAGAAATTCTATAAAATTTCTAAGTGTTTAAGTGGTATCAGAAGCTCTGGTTAGAAGGACCATAGACAATGGGATAGATATCTCATAAAGCTATAAAGTGTGTATGTGGTACTAGAAGCTCTAGTTAGAAGGACCTGTGGGAAAGGAATAGGAACTCCTTAAATTTGTTTGAGTTCATAGATGCAGCAGAAACATTGATAAGAAGGAAACAAGAGATCGATGGATAGGTTACTTAGTGCTTTTCCAAGTATGAAAGTTGAACCAGAGGCTCTGGTCTTGTAACAAGAAGCTCTGGTAAGTGCATTAAGAGAAACCAAAGGATCGATGGACGAAAATTCCATAATAATTCTAAGTGTGTATGTTGAACCAGAGGTTAATAAAATAGAATTCCATTGGTTTGCAAGAGGACCGATGGATGAGAAATCCTTTCCTAAGGATTTTAGTTGAACCAGAAGCTTTGGTCATGAGACCAGAGGCTCTGGTCATGGAACCAGAGGCTCTGATAATACAACCAGACACTTTATATTTGGGGGTCTAGTTTGATTTCCACTCTTAGCCTAACTTAGAAACATTGGTTATATCTCTAAGTGTTTATAAGATGGCGTATTTAGTAATTAAGATTATTAATATCGCAGATCACTATGGCGTCATCCGATTCTAGTGAGTACTCAGTCGATGAATCCGGTTATGTGGTTGGCCACTCTAGAAGAAACTAATCCCATAATGAAGAGATAGATCCATAAAAGCAGGACACTACGACCAATGGAGCATCTGCTTCTCCACAAACAGCGTTCCTACCCCCATCGGAGCCAGCACCCGATGTACCACCACGAACCTATCATGGCTCAAGGATCAGAGTCACGCCAAGGAAGAGCGTTCCACTGTCTCAACGTGTGGCATTTGAGGACTCTGTTAGAGTCATAGGAGAGACATCCCGACCATAATTGGGAAGCAGGATAACACAAGTGGTGATCGGGGTACCTGCGTCCTGCACCCGATGTATGAATCCGGCTGAAAGAGAATGGGTAAGGAGAATTGCATCYGATATGCAAATGCACCAGACTCGGCTGGGATACCACCACCACATCCTGAACAACTTGTCCGATGTGATGGAAGCACACCATCAGCGCATGTTAAGGAACACGGACRCCGTCGCTGCAGCAAGGCGGGAAATAAGGAGGATGTACAGGTGGATGTTAGTTAGTGGAATGGTGATGTTAATTTTAGGAATAGTGATAGGATGGATGTTGTTCTAAAAGAAGGATTAGTGGTAGGATGCCCACTCTTTTGCGTAGAAACTCATTATCCTGTTTTGTGTGACTATAAACATCTTTGAATGCATAATGTCATTTTAGAAAATGCTATTTATATCAAGTCATGGTATGTATAAGATTAATCTATTCTGCTTATGTAAATGCTTGAATACAATCCATGCGATGAACACTCTTGACATCATTTAAACGCCTGAAAGCTACCACCCTTGTTATGCCATAAAAGGACGAATTCCCTTTTGACTTAGGCTTAAAAGATGCCGCCAAGGAGAGAAAATCCCGAGATTGCACGACTTATGTCAGAACAACTTCTGGAAGCACTCCCCAACATAGTCAGTCAAGTGGCGGCTGGCATGAATGTAAATCGATTAAATAATCCAGAACCGAGGGCGGCTAGAGAATGCACTTATAAAACTTTTAGATCTTACAAACCGAAAGAATTCAATGGAACCGAAGGAGCAGTAGGGTTATTATCATGGCTCTAAAGTATGGAGTCTGTTCTTCACATTAGTAAATGTACTGAAGGAAATAAAGTAATGCGGCATGTCTATTGCAAGGTAGGGCACTTACTTGGTGGAATACATTAGTGCAAACCAGAGGTCGAGAAGCGGCTAACAAGCTTTCTTGAGAATAATTTAAGAAATTACTAAAGGATGAATATTGCCCAAGAAGCGAACTCCAGAAGTTAGAAATGGACTTATGGAATCATGAAATGAAAGGAGAGAATATAGCTGCTTATACAACTCGATTCCATGAGTTGGGGAATTTAGTACCTCATTTAGTGACACCGGAGGAATTCCGCATCGAGAGGTACATTTGGGGATTGTCCCCAGAGATTAGAGCAAACATTACCTCAGCAAATCCAAAGACTCTTCAGGAGGCAATAAACATTGCCACTAAACTCCCAAATAATGCGATTCGGTCAGGAGAATTTGCCAAGGGAAAAAGAAAGATGGAGGAGCAGGGGAATCGAAGATTTGGGGGAAAATATGACAAGAATAGGAGAGTGGTAGGAAATTTTGG
>NW_020201423.1:26334-29690 GCF_001531365.2 Cynara cardunculus var. scolymus
GCATGGATTGGCTATCCAAAAATCAAGCTGAGATTGTTTGTTCAGAGAAGACTATCTGGATTCCTCAAGATGGAAATGATCCAATTGTGATACAAAGAGACAAGTCAGAACGGAAAATTAAGATAGTATCTTGCATGAAGATGCGAAGGTACTTGAAGAAGAATTGTGCTGCATTTCTGACACATGTGATTGATGGGAAGGTCAAGGAGAAAAGTATTGAGAATTTCCCTGTAGTTCAGGAGTTTTTTGATGTATTTCCTGAGGATTTACCAGGACTACCCCCGCAAAGGCAAGTCGAATTCGGTATCGACTTAATTCCTGGAGCTGCCCCAGTGGCAAAGGCACCATATCGCTTGGCACAATCGGAGATGCAAGAAATGTCGAATCAACTCTAGGAGTTATTAGACAGGGGATTTATAAGACCAAGCTACTCTCCATGGGGTGCACCGGTTTTGTTCGTTAAATAGAAAGATGGGTCAATGCGAATGCGCATTGATTATAGGGAACTTAATAAGTTGACCATCAAGAACAGATACCCTCTCCTTATTTGATCAACTTCACGAAGCGGTATATTTTTCCAAGATTGATCTACGTTCTGGATACCATCAAGTGACAGTTAGGGAAGAGGACATTCCCAAAACAGCCTTCAGAACTCGTTACGGCCATTACAAATTTCTAGTTATGCCATTCGGATTAACCAATGCACCGGCTGTCTTCATGGACCTAATGAATAGAGTCTGTAGACCATATCTAGATAAATTTGTAATCGTCTTCATAGACGATATATTAATTTATTCACGTAGCAGGAAGGACCATGAGCAACATTTGAGGATAATTTTGGAGCTACTCCAAAACCAGAAATTATACGCGAAATTTTCTAAATGTGAATTCTGGATTGGTGAAGTACAATTTCTTGGTCATATAGTCAACGAAAAAGGAATTCAGGTAGATCCTGTCAAGATTGATGCCATAAGGAAATGGGAAGCCCCAAGAACCCCTATAAAAATACGTCAATTCCTTGGTTTGGCGGGTTATTATCGGCGATTCATCGCAAATTTTTCGAAAATCGCACAGCCACTCACGGCCTTAACCCAGAAGGACAAGAAATTTGTTTGGGGTGAGAAACAAGAAGAAGCGTTTGCAATTCTTAAGCAGAAATTATGCAATGCACCAATTTTATCCTTACCAGAGGGTTCGAAAAACTTTGTGGTCTATTGCGTGCTAATGCAAAAAGACAAGGTCATTGTGTATGTCTCAAGGCAACTTAAAGTGCATGAGAAGAATTATACTACACATGACCTTGAATTGGGGGCGGTAGTATTCGCACTTAAGATTTGGATGCACTATCTTTACGGCACCAAATGCATCATTTTCACCGATCATAAGAGCCTTCAACATATACTAGATCAAAAGATGTTGAACATGAGGCAACGGAGGTGGGTCGAACTCCTCAATGATTATGATTGCGAAATAAAGTATCACCCGGGGAAAGCTAATGTGGTAGTAGACGCCTTAAGTCGGAAAGAAAGGGTGAAACCGTCAAGCGCATGAGCCATGGGAATGTTGGTTCAAACCAACATAAAAACGCAAATTCTTGAAAGCACAAGAAAAGGCGTTGAAACCGAAGAATCTAAAGAACGAAACCTTGCATCACTTAGAAAAGGAATTTGAAATTCGAGAAGATGGGGTGCGTTACTTCAAAAATATAGTTTGGATCCCAAGGAACGACATTATTCGGTCAACAATCCTGGAAGAAGCACATCGCTCTAGATACTCTATTCACCCAGGATATGATAAGATGTACAAAGGGCTAAAAGACTATTACTGGTGGCCAGGAATGAAAAAGGACGTTGCCTTGTACGTAAGTCGATGTTTAACTTGCGCAAGGGTAAAAGATGAACATCAGAAACCATCTGGTCTCCTTCAGTAACTCCAGATTCCCTAATGGAAGTGGGATCAGATATCCATGGATTTTATTACAAAATTACCTAGAACCAGGAGAGGATATGACTCAATATGGGTCATAGTGGATCGACTTACAAAATCCGCACACTTTCTACCTATTCGAGAAGACTTTAGTATAGAAAGGCTTGCGTAGTTATATATCAATGAAATCGTATCGCGGCATGGAGTACATATTTCCATCATATCAGACAGAGATAGTCATTTTACTTCGTGATTATGGCAATCAGTTCAAAAGGCACTAGGCACAAGGTTGGACATGAGCACTTCCTATCATCCTCAAACGGATGGGCAAACGGAAAGGACAATCCAAACGCTGGAGGATATGTTACAAGCCTGTGTAATAGATTTTGGGGGCAGTTGGGATACTCATCTGCCATTGGTTGAATTCTCCTACAACAATAGATACCACACCAATATCCAGTACGCACCATATGAAGCCTTGTATGGGCGTAAGTGTAGATCCCCACTCAGCTGGTTGGAGATTGGTGACATACAGCTAACTAGGCCTGACATTATTCAGGAGACAACTGACAAAATCTCAATCATCCAAGAGAGGCTTAAAGCTGCGAGAGATCGTCGGAAGGGCTACGTTGATAACCGAAGGAAACTACTGGAATTTCAAGTTGGTGATAAAGTCTTTTTAAAGGTATCTCCCTGGAAAGGAATTGTACGCTTCAGAAAGAAAGGAAAGTTTAGCCCAAGGTATGTGGGTCCATTTGAAATACTTGAAAGAGTAGGACCGGTTGCATACAAACTAAGTTTACCCCCAGAGTTGAGTGCCATCCATGATACATTTCACGTATCAAACCTTAAGAGGTGTTTAACCAACAAAGCATTGGTTCTACCTTTGGAAGACATTCAAATTAATGAATGGTTACGTTTCATTGAAGAACCGATTGAAATCCTCGACCATAAAGACAAGCAATTGAGGCGTAGAAGAATCCCAACTGTGAAAGTTCATTGGACTTCGAGGCATGGGCCAGAGTTCACGTGGGAAAGAGAAGATTTCATGAAAAACCAATATCCTCATTTGTTTGCAAGCAATTCTTGATCTGAGGTTGATAAATAAATTTCGGGACGAAATTTTTCTGACATGGGAAGACTGTGACATTCCGTCATTTCGGAGTCTCAGGTTAGCATTTTATTATAGATCCTATATTTAGAAATAATATTTCTTTAGGATCTAGTTTTAGTGATTAGATTTATCTAGATTAGCTCCCAAATTTTGTTTGAAAAATCACGCCTCGGTAGGAGATCAGATAAAGCTAACTTGTGTAATGCCAAATATTTTTGAAATGCTCTAAATAAAATAAAGTTGATATTATAAACTTTTAAATTGAAATGCAAAAGTCTCATTTAAATGTCCAAATGATTCTTAGTAAAAGGTGGAG
>NW_020201423.1:30585-31779 GCF_001531365.2 Cynara cardunculus var. scolymus
AATTTAAAACCCACTCAAATTTCTTGATAATTGGAATAGTCGACTGATGTCATTATTTTAAATGATGTGACAAGTTGGACATAAAATAACTTTTGAAAGGTTTCTACCTTTAGAGTCTTGTGAACCCCAAAAATTCTTGGAACAAGATGTATAATTTGTCCAAAAATCAGGATGCCCACTCTTTTGCGTAGAAACTCATTATCCTGTTTTGTGTGACTATGAACATCTTTGAATGCATAATGTCCTTTTAGAAAATGCTATTTATATCAAGTTATGGCATGTATAAGATTAATCTATTCTGCTTATGTAAATGCTTGAATAAAATCCATGCGATGAACACTCTTGACATCATTTAAATGCCTGAAAGCTACCACCCTTGTTATGCCATAAAATGACGAATTCCCTTTTGACTTAGGCTTAAAAGATGCCGCCAAGGAGAGAAAATCCCGAGATTGCACGACTTGTGTCATAACAACTTCTGGCAGCACTCCCCAACATAGTCAGTCAAGTGGCGGCTGGCATGAATGTAAATCGATCAAATAATCCAGAGCCGAGTGCGGCTAGAGAATGCACTTATATAACTTTTAGATCTTGCGACCCAAAAGAATTCAAGGGAACCGAAGGAGCAGTGGGGTTATTATCATGGCTCGAAAGTATGGAGCCTGTTCCTCACATTTGTAAATGTACTGAAGGAAATAAAGTAGAATATGCGGCATGTCTGTTGCAAGGTAGGGCACTTACTTGGTGGAATACATTAGTGCAAACCAGAGGTCGAGAAGCGGCTAACCAGCTTTCTTGGGAAGAATTTAAGAAATTACTAAAGGATGAATATTGCCCAAGAAGCGAACTCCAGAAGTTAGAAATGAAGTAATGGAATCATGAAATGAAAGGAGAGAATATAGCTGCTTATACAACTCGATTTCATGAGTTGGCGAATTTAGTACCTCATTTAGTGACACCGAAGGAAGTCCGCATCGAGAGGTAGATTTGGGGATTGTCCCCAGAGATTAGAGGAAACATTACCTCAGCAAATCCAAAGACTCTTCAGGAGGCAATAAACATTGCCACTAAACTCACAAATAATGTGATTTAGTCAGGGGAATTTGCCAAGGGAAAAAGAAAGATGGAGGAGCAGGGGAATCGAAGATTTGGGGGAAAATATGACAAGAATAGGAGAGTGGTAGGAAATTTTGG
>NW_020201423.1:32449-34321 GCF_001531365.2 Cynara cardunculus var. scolymus
GGATTCCTCAAGATGGAAATGATCCAATTGTGATACAAGGAGACAAGTCAGAACGGAAAATTAAGATAGTATCTTGCATGATGATGCGAAGGTACTTGAAGAAGAAATGCGCTGCATTTCTGGCACATGTGATTGATGGGAAGGTCAAGGAGAAAAGTATTGAGAATTTCCCTGTAGTTCGGGAGTTTTCTGATGTATTTCTTGAGGATTTACCAGGACTACCCCTGCAAAGACAAGTCAAATTCGGTATCGACTTAATTCCTGGAGCTGCCCCAGTGGCAAAGGCACCATATCGCTTGGCACCATCGGAGATGCAAGAAATGTCGAATCAACTCCAGGAGTTATTAGACAGGGGATTTATAAGACCAAGCTACTCGCCATGGGGTGCACCGGTTTTGTTCGTTAAAAAGAAAGATGGGTCAATGCGAATCTGCATTGATTATAGGGAACTTAATAAGTTGACCATCAAGAACATATACCCTCTCCCTAGAATCGATGATCTGTTTGATCAACTTCATGGAGCGGTATATTTTTCCAAGATTGATCTACGATGTGGATACCATCAAGTGAGAGTTTGAGAAGAGGACATTCCCAAAACAGCCTTCAGAACTCGTTACGGCCATTACAAATTTCTGATTATGCCATACGGATTAACCAATGCACCGGCTGTCTTCATGGACCTAATGAATAGAGTCTGTAGACCATATCTGTATAAATTTGTAATCGTTCATAGACGATATATTAATTTATTCACGTAGCAGGAAGGACCATGAGCAACATTTGAGGATAATTTTAGAGCTACTCAGAAACCAGAAATTATACGCGAAATTTTCTAAATGTGAATTCTGGATTCGTGAAGTACAATTTCTTGGTCATATAGTCAACGAAAAAGGAATTCAGATAGATCCTGTCAAGATTGATGCCATAAGGAAATGGGAAGCCCCAAGAACCCCTACAGAAATTCGTCAATTCCTTGGTTTGGCGGCGTATTATCGGCGATTCATCGCAAATTTTTCAAAAATCGCACAACCACTCACAGCCTTAACCCAGAAGGACAAGAAATTTGTTTGGGGTGAGAAACAAGAAGAAGCATTTGCAATTCTTAAGCATAAATTGTGCAATGCACCAATTTTATCCTTACCAGAGGGTTCGAAAAATTTGCGGTCTATTGCGATGCATCGCATCAAGGCTTAGGATGCGTGCTAATGCAAAAAAGACAAGGTCATTGCGTATACCTCAAGGCAACTTAAAATGCATGAGAAGAATTATACTTCACATGACCTTGAATTGGGGGCGGTAGTATTCGCACTTAAGATTTGGAGGCACTATCTTTACGACACCAAATGCATCATTTTCACCGATCATAAGAGCCTTCAACATATACTAGATCAAAAGATATTGAACATGAGGCAACGGAGGTGGGTCTAACTCCTCAATGATTATGATTGCAAAATAAAGTATCACCCGGGGAAAGCTAATGTGGTAGCAGACGCCTTAAGTCGGAAAGAAAGGGTGAAACCGTCAAGGGCACGAGCCATGGGAATGTTGGTTCAAACCAACCTAAAAACACAAATTCTTGAAGCACAAGAAGAGGCGTTGAAACCGAAGAATCTGAAGAATGAAACCCTGCATCACTTCAGAAATAGAGTTTGGATCCCAAGGAACGACATTATTCGGTCAACAATCTTGGAGGAAGCACATCGCTCTAGATACTCTATTCACCCAAGATCTGATAAGATGTACAAAGGGCTAAAAGACTATTACTGGTGGCTAGGAATGAAAAAGGACGTTGCCTTGTACGTAAGTCGATGTTTAACTTGCGCAAGGGTAAAAGCTGAACATCAGAAACCATCTGGTCTCCTTCAGCAACCC
>NW_020201423.1:35055-36464 GCF_001531365.2 Cynara cardunculus var. scolymus
TTACTCTGTTTGTTCTTATACTGTTTCTGCTGCACTGTTATTGTTCTTAAAGATCATCTAGAGTATTTGGTTAATATCATAAGGTGAATGTAAAGGTCCTAACAATTGGTATCAGAGCRGGAATCAAATTCTAATTTGATTTATTCTATTCTTGGTATTAATCTGCATTTGCTCAAGAACACCAGTCTTCTTCTTCAGGTTACCCTGTTTTACTCTATTATATCAGTTTCATCTTATTCCTATTTTTCTTCTTCTTTCAATGGCTAATCTGGCCAATACATCTTTCATGAGCACTGGTTCTCAATCTAAACCTCCCACGCTTATACGTGAGGAGTACCCCCAATGGAAGGTGCGAATGGTTAATTTTTTGGAAGGAATTCACCCAAGGATATGTGAATTTCTTTATAATCCTTCTTATGTCCCCATGAACTTAATTCCTAGAGTTCCAGCAACTGGAACAACTCCAAAAATTCCCGAGCATTATGAACCACGTCCTGTTGCAAACTGGAGTGATGAGGACAAAATTATGGTTGAATTGGGCAGCAAGTGCAAACGATTGTTAATTATGGCAATACCTCACGAAATCTTTAAATGCATCGATCACTGTCAATTATCCATGGATATTTGGGCAGATTTAGAGAAGCAGATTGAAGGAGGTAAGAAAACACTCAAAAACAATCGATCAATTTGCATTGACGAGTACCACAGCTTCAAGGCGAAAGAAGGTGAATCCTTGTCTGACACATACTCTAGACTGAACACCTTAATTAGTAACTGCAAGAGGTATGGAGTCATGAGAACAGCAGAGGACAAAAACTCATTATTCTTGAAAAGCCTAGGAGTTGAGTGGATGCACCTCACCATGTCCATGAAGGCCACCCTAGACTTGGAAATGTGGACTCTAGCAGACTTGTTTGGATCACTTAAAAGCCAAGAGCCTCAAGTTCTGCAAATGAAAAGGAACTATGGTGGCCCTCTGGCTCTAGTCGCAGAGGATGGATGCTTAGGAAAGGGGAAAGAGGCACAGAAGGAAGAGAAGGAGAAGAAGGAGAAGAAGAAGGTATTGATAGCAGAGAGCGATGACAGTTCTGATGAAGAAGTCTCCATGAAGGAGATGATGAAAACTCTGGCCTTAATCACCAGAGAATTCAGGAAGGGTGGAGAGAGGAAAGAGTTTAAAAGTTTCAACAGAAGAAACTTTGCAGAGGGAGAGACATCTGAGACAAAAGAGAAGGAACAGAAGCCTTCGTAGAGGGTGGAAGAGCAGATGAAGGAAGAGCCAAAAGATGGCTGCTTTAAATGTGGCAAACCAGGCCACTTTGCTGCAGAGTGCTGGTCAAAAGGGCCAAGGGCACCACAGAGGGGTCCTAAAGATGCAACCTTCTATAAAAAGAAGGCTGACTACTACC
>NW_020201423.1:42151-43606 GCF_001531365.2 Cynara cardunculus var. scolymus
CTTTTGAGCCGTTTCAACCTAAAACCACTCATCACGACCTTTCGTCAATAAAACGGTTCAATTCAAAATTCCTCAATATAAATACCCCTTTCCCCCCAAATGAAAAACCTTTACCACACTCATATTCTCCGGAGAACCTGCATCTTGCAAACTCTCAAGTAAAACCTGTAAACATGTCTTCCTCCTCAGCTTCAGCTCAGTCCGTCAACATTTCAAGAGACAATGAAGTGACACTGGCTCAAGCTTTGACATCTCACACACTGTCATTTGTCCAAAACCGTTACGAGAAGGTCGTACTTGTCAAAAAGCACAACAACTACTATTTTGTTTCTTCATCAACAGGTTTTCCTGACTTTACTTTCCCCCCTCCTCGAAATTCTAAGAAACCATCCCCTGTTCTACGTCCTGTCTGCCACTAAACCCACTCCCGAGCCATATATAACCCAATTACTTCTAAGCTCCTATATAACAACCCTAAACGACACTGGCCTGAGCATCGTTGGCTACGCATCCCACCCTACAAATAAATCATTAGTGCCAATGGAATTGAATGTGGACAAATTGTGAACTACCCTGCGCTTACCCACACTGGAAACTCTCAATTTGGATGCATTTGCTGCAACCCCGACAGACGAGGAATTGATTCAGTTCCTTGAATTCCATTCCTATGCGACCCAAATCATCAAACAAACACAGTTCAAGCGCAAAGGACTTCCTCTTATTTTGAATACCCTGTTCTCGATCGTGAACTGTTGCCTGACAGGGAAGGTTGGAAGCCACGACCAGACCTCGCACGCAATGATGTCAATCGTTTATGGGATTTACTTCAACCTACCTCTGGATTACACATAGCTAATATTTGAGGACATGGTTGGATTGATCAAGAAGAAATGCGCGACTCAAAGGGGAGAAAAGTCCAAGGTCAAGGCGCAGAAGAAGGCCAAGGAAGACCTCAACCATCCTAACCTCATTCTACAGAGGTTCTTTGGCCTCGTCTTTGGGGATCTAATAGCACCAAAGCTACCTTCTGTAGAGCCCAATGCACGTTTGTACCTATTTAAGGAATTCCACCCAACTAAGCATGAGCAAGCGTACAGAAGCCCCAGACCCTTATCAAAAGCCATGCTCAGGTTCCTTAGTCACGAAGATAGGAAGGCCTACAGACGTGGATTCAGGAGGCTAGAACCGGTCCCTGAAACCCCTCCACGCATAGGAATCCCCCTAGGTGAGAAAATTAAAAAAATGAGAGTAGAGGGATGTATGGAGGAGCCTCCAGAGCCTGGTAAGGTGAGTGAGGCTGGCCCTAGAATCCCAAGTCCCCCACCTAAGAAGACCAAGAAGACACAGAAGGGTGTCGACTCTTCTGTGAAGAAGAAGGGGAAGAAGAGGCCTGCAGAAGAAGAGGGCCCAAGTAGTCCTCTGCAGAAGCCCAAAAAAAAGAAAACCAAGAAGGCC
>NW_020201423.1:46686-48175 GCF_001531365.2 Cynara cardunculus var. scolymus
ATCCTCTGGCATCAAGTGCTTATAAGTCATATCCAGCAGAGCCTCTGGGATGGCTCACAGAGGGTCTGCAGTTTATCTTCTGTGAAGAACCACTTCTCACTGCTTTACTTAGGTTTGTTAGCTGCACGTGCTTATCACGTGACTATGTTTGTAATCTGCTTTATTTAAACGGCTTAGATCATTTTACTTGTCTAGGTCATGTCAGAAAAGCCGTTAGGAACTAGTATGAATAGCAGCTTAGGCCTTTGTAATTCGGTGTGCTTCCGTATTGTAATTGTCAATATTTTCAATAGAATTGAAAATCATTTGAAGTTATTCTCTCGTGTTCTTCATATTCATCATCTGTGTTCTTGATTGATTAATTACTCTGTTTGTTCTTATACTGTTTCCGCTGCACTGTTATTGTTCTTAAAGATCATCCAGCGTATTTGGTTAATATCATAAGCTGAATCTAAAGGTCCTAACAGAAAGGCTTGCACAGTTATATATCAATGAAATTGTATCGCGGCATGGAGTACCTATTTCTATCATATCAGACAGAGATAGTCGTTTTACTTCGCGATTATGGCAATCAGTTCAAAACGCACTAGGCACAAGGTTGGACATGAGCACTTCCTATCATCCTTAAACGGATGGGCAAACGGAAAGGACAATCCAGATGCTGGAGGATATGCTACGAGCCTGTGTAATAGATTTTGGGGGCAGTTGGGATACTCATCCCACTCAACTGGTTGGAGATTGGTGACAGACAGCTAACTAGGCCTGACATTATTCAGGAGACAACTGACAAAATCTCAATCATCCAAGAAAGGCTTAAAGCTGCGAGAGATCGTCAGAAGGGCTACGCTGATAACCGAAGGAAACTACTGGAAGTTCAAGTGGGTGATAAAGTCTTTTTAAAGGTATCTCCCTATAAAAAGGAATTGTACGCTTCGGAAAGAAAGGAAAGCTTAGCCCAAGGTATGTGGGTCCATTTGAAATACTTGAAAGAGTAGGACCGGTTGCATACAAACTAAGTTTACCCCCAGAGTTGAGTKCCATCCATGATACATTTCACGTATCAAACCTTAAGAGGTGTTTAACCAATGAAGCATTGGTTCTACCTTTGGAAGACATTCAAATTAATGAACGGTTATGTTTCATTGATGAACCGATTGAAATCCTCAACCATAAAGACAAGCAATTGAGGCGTAGCAGAATCCCAATTGTGAAAGTTCATTGGACTTCGAGGCATGTGCCAGAGTTCACGTGGGAAAGAGAAGATTTCATGAAAAACCAATATCCTCATTTGTTTGCAAGCAAATCTTGATCTGACGTTGATAAATAAATTTCGGGACGAAATTTTTCTAACATGGGGTGACTGTGACATTCCGTCATTTCGGAGTCTCAGTTTAGCATTTTATTATAGATCATATATTTAGAAATAATATTTCTTTAGGATCTAGTTTTAGTGATTAGAATTTATCTAGATTAGCTCCCAAGTTTTGTT
>NW_020201423.1:49430-51526 GCF_001531365.2 Cynara cardunculus var. scolymus
TGAGTATATCTCTCTGAAGCGCAAGAGTAGTCTTCGATAAGCAATGACCGTTGATATCTCGAGTATGAGATCACTCCTCTCTTCCCTTGGCACATGGTTTCTACCCAATCTTTCTCTAATGTTTTTCTGAAACCATTCAAGTGTATCTATTGAATACTTGAAGGCTTCAGTCATTCTGAAAAACTTTTTAACCCCGAACTCATTCTTGTAAACAAGTCCGAGTTCGGGTTTAGTAAGAACTGATGCAGATCGTATCTCCTGCAGACCCTGGAAATCTTCGTTTGGAGGAGCGCAGGGATAGTCTCTCGATGCCTAGCCTAAAGCAATTTCAAAATCTGTTTTGGCTCTGAGCTTTACCAGGGACTCCATTGTTTTTACTATAGCTCGGTTTGCCATTCCAAACCTTATGCCATGATCCTGCCTTTGAGCTGTGTAGGCGTATAATTCAATCAAGTCATACGGGTTGAGATTGATGAGGTCGTTTTTGTTGAACACGCTAACGATCCCACGGGCTCTCTCCACAATGAACTTGATGTATCTGATAGCTCGGTTGGCAAAAGACTTTATTTTCAAGTCCACGATCCTCCTTATTCCATCATTCGAAAAGACAGCTCGAGGTTCTGTAACAACCCATATTTTCTATGTACAGATAATCCACATCATCATACTCATAACATAAAATGTAACATCGTTTACATAATACAGATTAACAGAAACTCTTTCAATTTATACATTTGAAAGTAACTAAATGTCATTTATGCTAAACTTTTCCCTTGCCTTTATCTTGCGAGGTATGATGACCTGCAAAACAGGTTAGTCCAACAACTGAGCGTTAGACCAAAAAGGTCTAGTGAGTGTATAATTCTCAACAAACAACATACATTCCAAACAATCAGTTTAGAATCAAACCTGTTCTGATACGTAAACTTATTTATGTATCTCTCGCAGTTACACCGCCATTACATCTCTCTCTCTCTCGCGGTTACACCGCCATTACATCTCTCTCACGGTTACACCACCATTACATCTCTCTCGCGGTTACACCGCCATTACATCTCTCTCTCTCTCTCTCGCGGTTACACTGCCATTACATCTCTCTCTCTCGCGGTTACACCGCCATTACATCTCTCTCGTGGTTACACCGCCATTTCATCTCAAAAATGCTTTAACACATTAGCCGGATTTGTAATCCGGTCAAACTTGTCCGGATATTATATCCGGACAAACACTTAGAATATTGTGAAGCTAAACAGGCCATACCTTGAGCGGTTTATAATCCGTATAAAACTGTCCGGTTATCAAACCAGTCAACACATTCCTTTGAGCGGTTTAATTTAATCCGGTCACCTCTTGGGCAGTTTAGAGTTTAGTCCAGACAACGCTTGAGCGGTTTATGAATAAACTGGTCACCTCTTGAGCGGTTTAATGAGAACACCGACCACTCTTTGTCCGGTTTATTTACTTAATCAAATATTCATGAAATGCAGTTCATAAATAGCATATTCCAACCATATCAGATTCTAATAAAAGATTTAATAATCAATACTTCAAAGAAATATACACTCACCTTTTGAAATCAAATATCCAGGCTTTTGGATTCTCTTCTTGCAATCCTTCTGATTTTCAAAGAAAGCTTTCTAAATACAGTGTGTGTGTAAAAACCTTTCATCTTCTCCACTTTCTATATATATATATATATTGAGGAAAGGTGGTGGGCGGCACAACCAGCCGACCTCCCCCCCTTTTAACTCAAAATTTGAACCCAAATATTACAATATCCCCTCCTTAAAAGAATTTCGTCCCGGAATTCGTTTAAGTAAACAGATAAGGATACTTCATCCGCATATCTGATTCTGATTCCCAGGTGGCGTCTTGTCCCTTATGATAACGCCACTGAACCTTTACTAACCCAATTTTTTTGTTTCGTAACTTCTTTACTTTGTAGTCAGTAATCTGTTCAGGAGTTTCTTCAAAGCATAATCTCTCATCTACCTTAATCTCAGGTAATGGTACTGCCACATCTGGACTTATTAGACACTTCCTCAAATTTGACACATGGAACGTGTCATGAATTCCACTCAATTCCAAAGGAAGTT
>NW_020201423.1:53346-54393 GCF_001531365.2 Cynara cardunculus var. scolymus
GTAAAGATAGAATTGGTGCGCTACATAACTTATCCTTCAATATCTGAAAAGCCTGAATTTGTGCTTCATCCCACTCATATTTCACATTCTTCTTAGTCAACTTCGTTAATGGAGTAGTTATTCGAGAAAAATCTTGTATAAATTTACGATAATACCCAGCTAATCCAATAAAACTTCTGACTTCAGTTGGAGTCTTCGGAGCTTCCCATTTTTCAATAGCTTCAATCTTGAGTGGATCTACTTTAATCCCTTCTTTTGACATCTTGGCATACAATTTCTCGTGCTTTAACAGTTCTAAAAGTAATCTCAAATGATGTGCATGTTCTTCTTCCGTCCGTGAATATATCAGAATATCATCAATGAAGACAATCACAAATTTATCAAGATAGGGACGACACACCCTATTCATCATGTCCATAAATGCTGCAGGCACATTTGTGAGTCCAAATGGCATAACCAGAAACTCATAATGACCATAACGTGTACGGAATGCTGCTTTTGACACATCTTCATTCTGAATCTTCAATTGATGATAACCAGACCGTAAATCAATCTTGTAAAAATAAGTAGCCCTAACCAATTGATCAAACAAGTCATCAATTCTTGGGAGAGGATACTTATTCTTGATTGTCAGTTTATTCAACTCCCGGTAATCAATGCACATCCTCATCGATCCATCCCTCTTTTTCATAAAAAGTACAGGTGCACCCCACGGGGAAGTACTTGGTCGGATAAAACCTTTATCCAACAATTCTTTCAATTGAGACATTAACTCCTTTAACTCAGAAGGAGCTAATCTATRTGGTGCACGTGCCACGGGTGTTGCTCCCGGAATTAATTCAATCTGAAATTCTATCATTCGGTCTGGAGGTAGATTTATCAAATCTTCTGGAAATACTTCAGGAAATTCCCTTACGCTTGGGATATCCTCCATCTTCCCTTTCTCTTTCTTCATATCTATAACATATGCAAGAAAACTAACACATCCCTTCTATACACACTTCCTAGCCTTTAGAACTGAAATTAGGCTAGAGTAACGATCCCGCC
>NW_020201423.1:55157-56826 GCF_001531365.2 Cynara cardunculus var. scolymus
CTGATGTATCTTATGACATCGGGTATACACCCTATCAGCAAACCTTGAAACTGGTCGATTTAAATTTTCCATAAACCTTGGTCTACGGAAATCAGTTACTATAGCTTCCCCCTTTCTTTTCTCTCCAACTTTCTCTTGTGGTTGTCGATTAATGTCTTGCTCTAGAATTTCAGAAGCATCAACTGCCGCTTGAAATGTTGTCGGATCCCTGGATATCACATATTTCCAAAGATTTGACTCCAATCCCCAAATATAATTTCTCACTCTACTGTTTTCAGATATTATATAGGCTTCAGCAAACCTAGATTGTTCCATGAAAACTTCAGTATACTGGCGGACTGACATGTTTCCTTGCTCAAGACGAAGGAAATCATCTTCTAACTTTTGTACTGCAGCTTCAAGACAATACTGCATTTTAAACTTAACCACAAATTCTTCCCACAACATGGTCTTCAAAATGTTCGGATCCGAACTGGACAGGACTTCCCACCAGTATAAAGCACTTGATCTCAGACGTGACATAGCAAACATAACTTTATCCTCCTCTGCACTTTTACTGATTTGTAAACTCAGCTCTATCTCCTTAAGCCAACACATAGCTTTAACATGATCACGCTCACCAGAAAACTTAGGAGGTTTACAAGCAAGAAACAATTTGATATCTCCTCCCTTTTGTGATGAAGTAAGGGGTACAGATGTACCAGTCACCGGTGTACTAGCTCCGGCTTCCTCCTGATAATCGGAATTTCTTACCACTTCTGGATTATTTTGGGTTGTACGTCCCAACAAATTTACCAGACTTTCTTGGAACTTTACCAACTCTGCTGCCAATATTTCTTTGGTAATAAATCTAGAATCAGGAACATTGTGTCCACCCCTTGCCCTTCCTCTTCCATGACCAGACATTGAACTTTCTTGAGCCGACAATTCCTGTTCCCCACGAATTTCTTGTCTAGTACCTCTACCTCTTCCTCGACCCCTGCTACAACTTTGCGTTTCTATCGTCATCACATTTTCCGGTTCCTCTCCTTGTATTACACTTCTTCTTCCCCGACCTCTTCCATAACCAATAGAGGCCCTTTCTGATTGATTGGGATTATCTGCCATTTTCAGTATATGACTTTTTCTGTCACATTTAAACACACATGATTATTCTCATAATCACAATATAATAACACATTTATCCTCATGTCTATTCATAATTCAGATTATATGAATCATATATAATCTATCTTTCTCATAATAGGTTCAGCTATAACATATTCCCATGTTCATAGACCCAGTGAAACCTATTAACATAACAATCCACACCTCTAGTTTAAGTCTAAGTATCTCGCAAATACCCAAATCCCTTAAACTAAGGCTCTGATACCAACTGTAACAACCCACATTTTCTATGTACAGATAATCCACATCATCATACTCATAACATAAAATGTATCATCATTTACATAATACAGATTAACAGAAACTCTTCCAGTTTATACATTTAAAAGTAACTGAATGTCATTTATGCTAAACTTTTCCCTTGCCTTTATCTTGCGAGGTATGATGACCTGCAAAACAGATTAGTCCAACAACTGAGCGTTAGACCAAAAAGGTCTAGTGAGTGTATAATTCTCAACAAACAACATACATTCCAAACAATCAGTTTAGAATCAAACCTGTT
>NW_020201423.1:57252-59310 GCF_001531365.2 Cynara cardunculus var. scolymus
CGGTTATCAAACCGGTCAACACATTCCTTTGAGCGGTTTAATTTAATCCGGTCACCTCTTGGGCGGTTTAGAGTTTAGTCCAGACAACGCTTGAGCGGTTTAAGAATAAACCGGTCACCTCTTGAGCGGTTTAAAGAGAACACCGGCCACTCTTTGTCCGGTTTATTTACTTAATCAAATATTCATGAAATACAGTTCATAAATAGCATATTCCAAYCATATCAGATTCTAATAAAAGAT
Source organism: Cynara cardunculus var. scolymus (assembly GCF_001531365.2). NCBI lineage: Eukaryota > Viridiplantae > Streptophyta > Magnoliopsida > Asterales > Asteraceae > Cynara > Cynara cardunculus. Next base: position 57,493 of record NW_020201423.1, read on the forward strand.
GTAATAATCAATACTTCAAAGCAATATACACTCACCTTTTGAAATCGAATATCCAGGCTTTTGGATTCTATTCTTGCAATCCTTTTGATTTTCAAAGAAAGCTTTCTAAATATAGTGTGTGTGTAAAAACCTTTCATCTTCTCCACTTTATATATATATATATATATATATATATTGAGGAAAGATGGTGGGCGGCACAACCAGCCGACCTCCCCCCCCCCTTTTTCTTTCTTCTTTTTTTTAAAAAAATTTTAATCTCCAAATATATATATATATATATATATAAACATAACACATACACACAAAAACAAGCTTTATTATATATATATATATATAATAAACTTATTTTTCTAATTAATAACTCAAAATTTGTAACCCAAATATTACAGGTTCTTTAGTAGTCTGTCTGACGAATCGATGGTGTAGAAGATTCATTGACTCAGGTGATAAGATTGGAGGATTGGTTGACAAACTTTCATCGCGATCTTGATACATGTATTGATGGATATTTTTCATCAAGATTGGTTCCCTGGGCGGCAATTGATGACGTCTCCTCATCGACTCCATGTTATGTATTATTTCATCCACCAGGCCTTGTGGAGGTTTCCTTGAGGAAGAGGGAGTATCCACATGCACCAGGATGGTTAGGTTAAGGGTTGTGTATCGGTTGGGGGTTGTGTATGGGTAGAGGTGATGGTTTTTAGTGGTTGTTCGGGTGATGAATGTTGGGTTGTTGTAGGTTCTGGTTGTGTGGAAAGGATGAAGGGTTGAGTTGTGCGAGGTGTTGGTGAAGGGGTTAAGGGTAGGTTTGATGTGGGTGTAGAAGGAAGAGGTTAGTGTAGTTGTGTTGGTGGGGTGTTTGGTTCATCATCGGTTCAGGAACTCAACACGATGGGGTCTGGTATTGTAGCTAAGGTAACTTGTATATTATGTTCATCATCAGAGGGCAAGGCCTCTGGTTCCCTTGCTTGGCTTTGTTCGGTTGGAGGTGGTTGTTGTTGTGGTGATGGTTGTTTTGGTGCAGTGAATTCTGTTGGTTGTGTAGCTGCCGCCTCTTTCTCCCCCTCATGAGGTCCAAGACCTTGATCATCGGGGTCTGGATCATCATGTAGTCCGCGTTTTAGGGGGCGGCTTGTTGAGTAGGAGGCACTGGTCCTCTTCTTCTTGCCCTTCCTGAAGGACGTAAGATACGCCTTCAGGGAGGCTTGTCTTCGACTCGCCTCCAATGATTGAAGAAGAGAGATGGTACGTCGTTGTTCATCGGCCAGGTTCTGGGAGAGAACCCTCGTTGGTTGGATGGCCCGATGAACGAATTTGGCACTAATCTCATTGAAAGATGAGACTAGCGCCTTGGACAGAGCCCTCAGGTCAGCTCTGGTTGCGAACTCGGTGGAGGAGGAGGAGGCTTATGGTGGCATGGAGGAGGTGGTGGATGTATATGGAGGGATGGGAAGGTTAGTGATAAGGTTTTTCACCTCTGCAGTGAAAGTGGAGAAGGCTTCATCGAAGGATGGGCCTGTAGAGGGAGGTGGTGGTTGAGAAGTGGGTTGGGGTATTTGAGCGATTATAGCAGCGGGTAGTCGGGTGAGGGTGTCTTGGATGGAGGCCATTTGTTGGGTGAGATTGGCTATGGAATCATCGATAGATGTGATTGATGGTTGTGGTTTTTTGTGAGGGACTTGGGGTGGTATGGTTGTGGATAGGGAGTGAAGGTTGCTGAGGATGGTTTGAAGTTGGGTGATTATGTAGGTAAGGTTCTCATCGGCCTCAGTTGCCTGGGCCGTGAGGGTGGCGAGGGAGTGGATGATGACTTGGTTG
>NW_020201423.1:59790-62958 GCF_001531365.2 Cynara cardunculus var. scolymus
GAGAGAAGAGCTATCTTGTGATGTTGCAACATCCTCTTCCTCTTCCTCAGCTTCAGAGGTTGAGTAAGTGAAGTGGATGTGTGTTCCCTTTGGTAGATCAAATACCGAGCGGAGTTGTGTACAAATGGAAGATCGCTCTGAACAATCTATAGGTTCAACTTCAGAAGCAACACATGCTTCTGTGTGTGTGATTGGTTGTGGAGAGCCCTAAGGCGAAGGGGCTCTTGTCTCTTCATCACCTCTCTGTTGAGAGAGGGGTGATGGCAAATGGGTTTCCTCGGCTTGTTCATCTTTAGAGGCCCGAAGAATGGCCTCTAGATGGCTGGTTGAGGTTGGGGTGGGACTGGGTCGTCCTTTTTCAATACCCCTTTGGCTTTGATCGCCAGGGGTAGAGGATGTCGGTGCCCTTTGGGAAGTGGGTGAAGGAATGCTTTGAGTAGGGCCGAGGGTGGCACGTTGAGTAGCATCATCATCATCATCCAATGATGATGACTCATGTGCGCCCTTGCTGGGCTCAGGTGACGGTTCTAGGTGCTCTGGGGTTGCTTCCCTTGATTCCTGGGACAGCATGGAGCGCTCATAGGTCTGGCGTATCTCAGATGTCGATGGTATGACATTGAGCATAGCCCGTGGAAGAGTACAGTTGATGGTATAGCCCTCCTTTGAGAGGGTTGGTCGATGACCATGCATCCTGTATACTGGCGTGAATGGCTCTACGGCTGGTAGGCGATTTTTCCTCATTCCGTCCCCGACGAAAAGAGCGATGAAGCGTGGAAAGAGAACCGTAGGGAGAGGCTTGCCGGTGGCCTGGAGCTTCAACTTCTTGACTACCGCCGAAAGTATTTCATTATAGATGAGGAATGCGTAGTCAAGATTCAAGTTAAAGAACAGTCCGTACATTATTGTCAATATGTTTGTGTTGCCTTGGTCCAAGGAGCCCAGTTTGCACGTAAGAGCTCTGTTCAGAAGGGAGAAGAACATATTCCACATCGGTGGAAGGCATTGTCATTTAAAAGTGGAGACGGTGCGTATGTCACGGTTGTAGCCTAGCATTTTCAGGAATCAGAGAATGTCGGCTGTGGTTGGTGGTTCGTCAAATTGCGCAATGCCAAGTTCTTTGCGTGTTGGAATGCACAGTAGCCGGGAAACCTTAGCCCTTGAAATTTTAATAGGGCAGATCATATCATTAGGGGCGTCTATGTCCCCCATAATACTGTGGCTTTCTTCATCAAACTCACAGGTTTGCTAATACTGTTGAACATACTTGATGGGTACGACGGTATCGGCAAGGGTGAGAGCAGGAAGAAGAATATTGTGTCTGAAGAACTCAACAATAATGGCAAAACAGTTGTCAAACAGAGCAGTGTTGAGTTCGAGAGCGTGATTATTTGGCCGCATTGGTAGGAAGATGATGACACGGCTGTCAGCGCCTGTAGACTATATTCTACTGTCATTGTTGTTTGATTCATGAGATGCGGAGGATGCCATTGTTGAAGGTTTTGGAAAGGGTGTAGGTTTCTATTTCATCAGATTGTAGTTGCAGGTTTATGGAAGCGTAAAAGGAAGATGGATGAAGATGAAAGGTATTTATAGGCGGAAATATGGGGAAAGATTGGGTTAGTGGAGGGGGAAGTGGGGAAATGGAAACGTTTCTTGATTATTAAAATATAATAATCATGAAAAGTTTTGGCGGTTTTGTTTGTGACGATTTGATTTGGAGAACGTGAACCGTCTTGATAGTACGTGCATTTAATATTGTAGGAAACGTTTCAAGACGGGGTAAGGGAGGTAGAAGATTGAAAAGGGTATGTGGGGAACAGGCTGTTGAAGATGTCAGGCGTGTGGTTATGACGGTAGAAATTATTTGAATAAGATAGTATTCAAAATAATATCTTGATGAATACGCAACCCCAAAAATAATTTAAATTTAAAAATCTCATCTAATTGTAAGATTAATACTAATTACGAAGATTTGGTCTTCTGAAAACACATGTTGTATAGTTTTTAGTCACAAAAGCTGCAATTTTGTATCATCTTGAAAATGGTTTTCAATTAAGATGAGTTTTAGTGGGAAAATTTTTGGCATGGAACCAGAGGAGTTCTGGTTAGGCATGAGCAATTGGGTGAGGAACCAGAGGTGTTCTGGTAATAATATCAATGAAGACAAGAGTTAATGTTGGATTTGCATGTTTGAGAGACTTTGGTTAACAAACCAAAGGCTTTGGTAAATAGTGGCAATCCATTGTATAAAACCAGAGGAAGTCTGGTATTATATATATATATATATATAGCATTTTGTGTGGCCAGAGGCTCTGTATAGTAGAACCAGAGGTTCTGGTTAAAAATGCAAGTTCACAAGGTGAAAACGATTTGCTCCCCCTCAAATGATGCATATGGATTATTATCAAAAAACTTCCCTTCACTTTGATAAAACTTGAGTAAATTGGGGACAGAGGCTCTGGTCTATACAACCAGAGGCTCTGGTTTTGAAAAATAATGAGAAAGCATATGGCAAGTTAGGATTGAAAAGTCTTTGAGATTAAAGGTGCGATGGGTGTAAAGAGAACAAAGCCAGAGGCTCTGGTCCTTAGAACCAGAGGCTCTGGTTGAGAGGCATGGCTTGTGGGTTTGTGAAAAGCTCAAGGATATTGACTCTAGAGGCTCTGGTCTATAGAATCAGAGGCTCTGGTTGAGAAGGCAATGAGTGTGATGAACAAGGAAAAAAAATTGTCTTTGAGACCAGAGGGGCTCTGGTGACAAAGACTTTGAATCCAGAGGCTCTGGTCTTTAGAACCAGAGGCCCTGGTTGGAAAAACTATGAAATGGAGTATGAAAGGAAATGGTTTAAGACTATGTGGAGTGGGATAAGGGAAACTCTTTGAGACCAATGGGACGTTGATTACAAAGAGTTTGAAGTCGGAGGCTCTGGTCTTTAGAACCAGAGGCTCTGGTTTGAAGAAAAGAAGATATTGCAAGTAGTGGGGGAAAACCAGAGGCTCTGGTCTTTGGAAAACCAGAGGCTCTGGGAGGTTAAGGTGAAAGAATAATGAGTAGAGGATGCAAGAATCCAAGGATTGAGACTTTGATATCTCAAAGTGTTGGAGTCCAGAGGCGCTGGTCTATAGAACCAGAGGCTCTGGGTTGAAGAAAAAAGGACTTGGTAAAAAA
>NW_020201424.1:0-11463 GCF_001531365.2 Cynara cardunculus var. scolymus
AATTTTGAATAATTAAACGGAACTTGCATCTTGTCTTTTCTTTGACGATTTAGATCTTCTTTTTGTTCAACCTCGTCAGAAAATTTTGTAAATTTTACTGAATACTCGGGACCACAAAAAATATATTGAGAATTATATAAGGTCGGGGCATAACGTAAAACTTTTTCTAAAAATTTAGGATTTTCATACCCCAGCCCTTCCCGAGGGTTAAAATACCTTGTTTCAGATGGTTTGTTTAAAAAGATGGTTTGATCAGTTTCTCCTCTTTTATATAAAATTTCTTCTTTAACCTTCAGAGTTTTATTTAACTGAATTATTTGTAAATCAAGCTTACTTATTTTGACAACCTGTTCTTCATTAACTAATGCTAATGATTTATATTTTTCMTTTAATTCAGATAATTCGGCTTTTAAAGCATTGGATGATTCATCAAATATTTTGGTCTCAGATTGCAAAGACTTAGCCCAATTCAAGTTTCCAACACTTTCAATATATAATTTGGTATATCTTTCTTTTAGCGTTTTTAATTGATCTTCAAAATTATTTGAACGCAATTTTTTTTCTGATTTTAATTATTGCTGGAAAGTTTGAATTTTAAGCATCATCTTTTTCATCTGTTTAATGCATGATTGATGTAATACCTCATCATTCATCTGTTTTTCTTCTTCTCTTGACAAATCATTTTTTGTTTTAGCCATCAAGCACACATGTGCAACAGCTTCAGTTTCTTCTTCTTCGTCAGTCAGATTCAACCAGTGTTCATCCTCAGCCATAAGAGCTTTACCGGCATCTCTTTGTTTGGACAGAATAAATTTATTCTTGTAGTAGTCGGTATCGCGATTTACCGGCTTCCTACAATTTATAGCAAAGTGGCCTAGCTTACCACAGTTATAGCACTTTGTGTTCTCATCAGCTGCACCTTTGATAAAATTCTTCTTTTCTTCCGTCTTTCTTTCATATTTCTTCTCGAACCTCTTTTCTTCATATTTCTTCTTCTCGTCAAACTTGTCATTGTATTCATATTTTGAGCCTGACGAGAATCTCTGGTCGTTCGAGTGTGGCCTTTTTGAGAACTTCTTCTGGAATGCTTTAGTTAGCATTGCCAATGCCTGTTTGATCTCTGACATTTCAGAATCTGAATCTGAGCTGTTACTGATTTCTGTTTCAGACTCACTTGACTGACTAACTTCCTTTACTTGCTTTCCAGATCTACTTTTTAATCTCTTTTCCTTTCTCTCAGATACAAGAGCCAAAGGATCAGCAACTTCTTTGTCTTTCTTTTTTGAATTTCTGATTTCCAAAACATCTTACTCATTTTGTTTCAGAGTTTCATAGGCTTCATGAAAATCAATATCAGATAACTGTTTATTGAATCTGATATGATTGGCAAATGGTTTCCACTCTGACCGGAGATTGTTAAGAAACTTAACATTAATCTCTATTGTAGTTTTAGAAATTCCATTCTTTGTCAGTTCATTTAGCAGTCTGGCAAGCCTGTGGTAAACATCAAGACTTTCACCTTCTTTAGCCTTGAATTCTTCATAGGCTGAAATACAGTTAGTGATTTTCAAGTGAGTTCCCACTTTCGAACCCATCATTATCTTTTCGATTTGAACCCACATGCCGTGACCTGATGATTTATGACTGTCAATACTAGTGTAAATATCATTAGTCAGTGCTTGCATCATATAAGATTTGCACAACACATCAGCATGAGCTCTCTTCTTTTCTTCAAGTGAATAATGATTCTTTAGTTTAGGAACTCTCTATGCAGGTAAGCCCGCTACTATATCAGCTTCTACCTCTATGAAGAATTCAGCAGGTCCTTCCATTAGAGATTTCATTATTAGATCACCTTCTTTCATTCTCTCAATAAAATTCAGGAATCAGTCTCTCCACTGATTGTAATCACCACGAAATTGAACAGGTGGCTTGGTATTAGTACCAATAGCCATTGCTTCTCGTGAACTCATCGTATCAAATTGTATGAAATAGGATCAACTGCAGTTCAAAGTTTGAATTAAAGGATTAGTTTACAAAAATATATCTGATAATATGTAAACAAAATTTTGCACACATTCAACACTTATAACAAATTATGCACATACACTCATCCGGATTAGTAATCCGGTCAAGTTTATCCGGATTGGAAGTCCGGTCAACATGATAGAATATTCAACAAGTTATCCGGATTAGAAGTCCGGACAACAAGTAAGCTTATATCGCTCAAACACTTAACCAGATTTTAACAAAGAATTCACAAATCACACGGATTATGCAAAATGAAATACGGATAAAGCACAAAATTCAATTTGATTTAAAATTCTCAAATCGGATGTTTTCAACACTTAGTCAAAATTCCAAAATGAAGATCGGACGTAAAAAGTCAACAAATCATGATCAACTAAGTCAACAAGTCAAAATACGTATAAGTMCTTTTAAAAACAAATCGATGAAAAGTCAACAAAATAAATCGATCAAAAAAATCAATATCCGTTCAATCACCATGGAATATACGATCAAAGATATAAATCGCTCAAGTAGACAATTCAAAGTCTTACCAAGCGGATTATGTAAATCGCACAAACCTTCAAAGACTTACCAGTCGGATTATGTAAATCGGTCACTAATCCGTTCAAGTTACTTAGACTTACCAGCCGGATTGTTTAAATTGCACACTTATCCGCACAAGTTATGAACGGTTTACCATGCGGATTGTTAAATCGATCAAATATCCGCACAAGTGTTGTCCGTATAACCTATATCAAACAACTAAAAATCACACAGATGTTAAATCGCACAAGAGATAAGCGGATAACACCCTTAAATCGCACAAGCTTTAATCGGATTAATATTCAACCAAAAACACAAACTTTCACACTTTTTACCAAAATTTTGGATCAAAACATGAAAAATTATGAGTTTTGAAGAACATTTTCCAGAATACGAAAAATCAATTTTCAATTAAAACTGGTTTAAAATCAAAAATAGGGTGAATCAAAGTTGTTCGAAATGCAAAAACGAATCTAGTAATGTAAATATTTACAAATAACACTCAGAAAATGACCGATTTAAGATCAAAAACCCAATCTGGATGAAGAACTCTCAAGAACAGTGATGAACATCATGACCCAGATCGATAAATCTTCAAAAAAAATCTTGAAAAAATGTGCAAAATCTGTTTAATCCTCTAATCAAACTGCTGCAGCTTGCTCTGATACCAATTGTGAATTCCAGAAATCATACAAACGTGATATGATCTTCAAGAATCAAGATGAACATAAAAGTAGATAGAATATTATCAAAGGTTGATTTGATTGAGAGAGAGAAATTTACAGCTCTAATAGTGATTACAATTCTCCTAATGACTTGGTAATGACAATTACAAAGGAAAATACTATTTATACTAGAAATAGTAAAACTACACTATTACAAAATAAAACTATTCTAAGGAGAAACTTGAATACAACTTTAACGCTCTAACTTGAACCCAACAAACTTGAACCTCCCCTCCTATTTATATCCTTTCCAAAAGAAGAAAGTGGGCTAATATTCAAGTATTACCTCAATTTAATATTCATGCATATGAATATGTTCATGCACACACACATACAATCCTATGCATACATAAAATTACATTCACTTTTCATGTATGCATATAATCATATTATGCATACATTTCGTATGCATAAAAATACACATACTCACATGATCAAATATAACAATTTATCATGCATCCACGTAACCATATAACAAATAATCACATATTGATTACCTTAGGCGATAACCAAGACCCGGTTATCACATTATCCAATTCTCAAAAGAATTCCGTCCCGGAATTCCTTTAATCAATGAGCCACGAATACTCAGTTCTCATTTCTGATTCCAATTCTCAGGTTGGCTCAGATTCCTTGTGATACCGCCACTGAACTTTTACTAGACTGATCTCTTTATTCTACATAACGTTGATTTTTCGATCAGTTACTGCTTCTGGGGTTTCTACAAAATTCAACTTACTATCTATCCTGACTTCTTGTAGAGGCACTGCTAGACTCGGATCTACCAAACACTTCTGCAGATTAATTACGTGAAAAGTGTTATAAATCAACCTAAGCTCTTTTGGTAGCTCCAGCTGATACGCAACCATTCTGACCCGCTTGCAAATTCTGAAAGGCCCGATATACCTTGGACTGAGCTTACTTCTCTTATCGAATTTGACTACCCCTTTCCATGGAGAAACCTTCAACATCACATAATCCCCCACAAGGAATTCAATCGGCTTACGACGTTTGTCAGCATAGCTCTACTGACAGTCTTGAGCTATTCTGATCTTTTCTTGGATTTGCTCAATCTTCTTAGAAGTGACTTCAACAATTTTTGGCCCAGTTAATTTTATTTCACCCACTTCATTTTAACACAATGACGTTCTATACTTATGGCCATACAAAACTTCATACAGTGCCGCCTGAATGCTGGAGTGATAACTATTGTTGTAGGCAAATTCAATTAACGACATATGATCTTCCCATGATCCCCCCAAAATCTATAACACATGCTCTTAACATATCTTTAAGAGTCTGAATTGTTCTTTCACTTTGCCCATCAGTCTGTGGATGATATGATGTGCTTAACCGGATCTGAGCACCCAAGGCTTCCTGAAACTTTCCCATAATTTGGATGTAAACCGACTATCTTTGTCTGAGATGATAGACAACAGAACCCCATGTTTGTTCACGATCTCTTTAATATAAATCCCTACCAATATTTTTAAAGGATAATTCTCTTTTATTGGAAGAAAGTCCGCAGATTTTGACAGACGATTCACAATCACCCATATGGCATCATATCCCTTTGGAGTTCGAGGTATTTCATTATGAAATCCATCGTGATATGATCTCACTTTCACATAAGAATTTCTAATGTCTGTAAATTCCCATATGGCGTTTGATGTTCAACTTTCACTTGCAAACATGTCAAGCACCATTCCACATACCTTGCTATGCCTTTCTTCAATCCAGGCCACCAATAAAATGGTTTTAAATCTTTATACATTTTATTAGTGACAGGATGCATAAAATACCGTGATTTATGACTTTCGTTTAAAATAATTTCCCAGGTATTCTCATAGCACGGTACCCATATCGTACCTTGAAAACACAAAAGTTCTTTATCTTTCTTTTTCAAGGTAGAAATTAGTTTACCCAATCGTTCAGACTTGAAGTTATCTTCCTTGACATACACTTTGAATCCCTTTTGAAACTTTGACGCTTTAAGCACTTTATGACTTCTTAAGCTTCTTCAAGATAATCTTCTAACATTCTTCTCTTTATGTTCTTCAAAGAATTTTTCCTTGAGAAAATATTTCAAACATTCTCCCCCTCGAATGTAAATCAAAAGCAATCTTCTATTTTCACAAAGAAGAATTGTAATAGCAACAATCTTCAGAAATAGCCTTCAAGATATGTTCTTCAAAGAACTTCTTCAGAATAAAATTATCCTCACTGGAAATCTCTTTCAGTAAACTCTTGTTAAAAGATATCTTCACATTCAACTTCCCCTCAATATTGTAGCAATCATCGATAGCTTATAAAAAGCATATCTATGATTGTTACGGCAAAATAACAAATATGTTGCAAAATTTGTGTAGTGTAGAAGAATAAAGCAACGCATGCTTCTAATTAGGCTTAAAAAAAATAAATAAACCGTGTGGACTACACAAATTTATCTAACCCAATATGTGATAAAAAGACTTCAGGGGGGGGGGGGACATATATCCTTATTTTTCAATATCAATTTTCTTCGAATGAGAAACTGATAGATTGTGAGCTGGGTGCCCCAAGTGTTATTGAAACACTTATCTTTTAAGAGATAAATGAGTAGCTTGTGGGGTTGTGACAAGAATTGGCCTGGGCTTTGCCTTTTTTCAGTATTAGTCTTCAAAGAATTAAGAACTAATAGATTTCGTGGTTTACCTGGATTATAGAGGATAGAGCAGGATTCTTTTCATCTTTTAATCCTGACACAAATCTCATCAATTCTTTTAGCTCACAACAACTACCCCACTCTTTTTCATTTTAAGCTCTGCACACAAACCCATTTACTGTTTAAGCTCACTCAGATATGGGTGTCCTCATGGGTAGGTCTATCGATTCTGACATTCCATTGAGGTATTTCTATGAAGCTCCCAGTCCCTCCTTAAATTAACAGTGTAAGCTTATATGATCACAAACGATTGATCAAAAATATTATTTCTATGAAGCCCAAATGATCAGATAAAATTGATTAAGAAAAATGTAGCTTTTAAGCACAGTCAACAAGGAGTGATGTTCAATTCAGATTATTCAGAATATGTGGGAGAAATGAATGAAGATCTGTAAGTACAAGTTTAAAGATTCATATAGTCAAAGAATAATGAAATCTGTATCAATCAAAGTAAAAAAAAAATTCAGAAAAACAACTTTGAATACAAACGAGTGTATTATCACCAAAAATGATTTTCATTTAAGAGACGTGATAATAACAGTTTGAAGAATAGCTGAAACATGTATTGAAATTATGTACGACGAGAAATCACACAAGTAAAATCTCAAGAAATATCTGCTCAGAAAAGATACTCGTTTAAAAAATCAATTCATATTCAAAAACTTTTCAACAACTCCCCCTAGAAAATAGATTTAAATAATCTTTCTTTTTAGCTCAAAAACCAAAAATGAAAACATTTTGGCTCGAGTTCTGAACTGATTTATTTAGAAGCCATGTACATTTCAGATCGGGTCCTGAACCATTTTGTTCAGAAACCATATTCAGACAAAATACAAACTCCCCCTACATCAGTGCATCATAAACATGATTTTCTTATCAGCACAACAATGACATACCTGCAAAACAGATCAAGTAGATTTTGGTATCTTGACAAACTTGGGTCCTATTTTGTTAGTATCAGGCTGTGCAATATTGTAACTGCCAAACCATCTATTCCTATTACATGTATTCTTTTTAGCACTCTTAACAGGCAGATCAGATAAACAATAAGATCCATACCAGTTATTATCATACCTGTTAAATCTATTTCACTTGTTCTGATAGTTGTGGTCCTCATACCATCTGCTGTACCTTTTCCTTTGACAAAATCATTGGTTCTGCATATTGAGCACATGATTTTTCTCTTGCTAAAGATTGATCAAATCATTAGTGGATCTCACAGTGCAAGGAAGAATAGGGTTAGTAAACAATAGATTTATGAGACAAATCAGAATCAGCTTTATTGACCCAAACATGTTTAGCTTTTGAATAATAATTGGGTGATCCAATGACATACCCTTGATAATACTGATTTGAAAAACGAGACTTGTTCTTAGAAACAATTGATTTAGGGCTGCTTGAATAACTGTTAGATTTAACGCTGTAAAAGTCATAAAAGCTAGTTTTATACTGAGATTGAGAACCAGTTGAGCTTTTAGCACTTGAAAAGTATTTTACTTTCTTGAGTAACTGGTCTCTCTCTTCAGAAACTAAATCATATTTTCTTTTCAGTTCAGATCTCATGTTCAACTCAGTAACAAGTTCTGTCTCTAGATCAGACAATTTCTTTGAAGATTCCAGAAACTTACCTTCTAATTCCATCTTCAGCTTTTCAAACACTTTCCTTTCTTTCTCAAACTCCTTTCTCTCTTTATATGAATTTTCCTTTTCATTTTTCAGAAGCTGTCAAGCCATTTCTTCTTTTTTGCAAGTTCTTTGGCAATTGCTGCATATTTCTTAGCACTATTTTTCTTTTCAAGAGCAAACAATCTCTTCTCTTCATCTAGTGCTTTCTTCTTCTGAACAACAATGTCAAACAATTCCAAATTCTTGCTTAGACATTCTACTTTAAACTCTTTCTTTTCTTTATCAAACTTGGAGTTTAATTTTTTCTACTTTTTTCTTCACTCGAACCAATCCCCCTACCTGACTTAACTTGTTCAAAGTCAAAAAGTTGCTTTGAAAGCATTTTGGCATTCAGCTCCAATGAGTTAATCTTGCTTTCAAAAGATTTTTGTTCTGTATCAAATCTCTTTTCAACTTCTTTCATCCTATCCTTCTCTTTTTCCAAAACTTTTCTTTCAACAATCAAAACCTTTTTAGCTTCTAATACCTTATCTTCTTCTGTTTCAGTAATTTCCTTTCATCAACAAATCTCTTCCTAGCTTCATGTAGTTTCTCAATTAGTTTCTTAATCTCTTTATTATTATTTCCCTGAGAATTCCTTTCAACATTCAGTTCATTTTCAACTTTTTGGAGTTTATTAAACATATATTTATTTGCTTTGCTCCAATTTTTCACTTCTTCATCTGACTCTATTCTTGAAGAATCCAAAGTTTTTTCAAGATTTTTAATCCTAAATATGAAATTGTCTTCAATACGTTCTCTAGTTTCTTTATTCTCCCTTCTTAAATCCATAACAAGTTCCTCGTTAGCATGATTTTCATAAAACATATTCACATATTTGTCTTTATAATTCTGTAGAGTTTTCTCCAATTCGCAAACCTTTTCTTTCAAATCCTTATTTTCGTTCTCAACAAATGATGCCATTTAAAAATTCATGATTGATCAAAAAGGAACCTATGCAGTATATGAAATCGATGAAAGAAATCTCTTTCCAAAAATATTTCACAAAAATATCACTCAAAACAAAAAATTTAGTCTTTGCAAAATTCCAGAAAATCAAGAATTATTCAGACAAAAACAATCAATAAGAAGTAATCACAATTCACAATCAAAACATTAAAAAACTGCTCAAATAACTATGACTGTGTCAAAAATAGATTGTGTCCGAGAAGTGAGTCCGGACAGGGATATGATCAAAGATGTTTGGACAGGGAAATGATCAAAGGTGGTATCCGGGTTTAATGTGTTGAACCCTACAATTCATAATGTAAAAAGTAATGAAAAACAATAAGTGATGAAGAATCAAAAGACCGATGAAGACATCAAGGCAGAATCGGCTAAGTCTGGAGTACAACTAGAGGACCGATGGATGACCTGGGATGCGATGGAAAGAGCATCCTCATCGATCCGCTGGTCATCAACACTTAGTGAATTCTCCAACAAATCATCCAGAAGCATACAACGAAGATCTAAAGATAAGGATGATTCATCACACCTGGAATGACAGCTGGAGATGACATGTCGACAGCTAGATTTCTAGTTTATCTCCAATACTAAAGTTTATCCATAGAATAGATAAACGTTATCTGTTAATAGAAGATTAGCTAAAATGTCTCATTAGATAGTTATCTTCTTATTAGCTGATTAGTATAAATATGTGATTAGGCCTATTGTAAAAGAAGTCGCTTGAATAGCTTTACGTTCTTATAATAAGAGTGAAACCTTTGAAGCTCAAGACTGTTCATAATTGTTCTTAATTTCTTCTTGAGTATTCATACCTTTCTTCGTTAAATCACTATAATTTGGTTATTCTTAACTAGATTATTAGTGTTATTGAGAGACATGGGATCAACAATTGGTATCAGAGCCAATTGATTGAATTTCCAATCAAAACGATCAATCAAAATTCTCTCAATTTTTGATCCTCTTTCTCGTCAAGAACACAAATCTTTCTCTTCAAAATTCTCATGGCCAACTGGAATTCTGCTTACAATGTTGGCTCCCTCACCACGCCTCCAACTCTTCAACGAGAAGAATATCCACAATGGAAGATCAGAATGGTGAATTTCTTGGAAGGAATGGACAGGAATCTCCTGCGATCTATAATGGAGGGCCCTTACATTCCACAAACTCTTGTCCCAAGAGTTCCAGGAACAAACACCGCGGCTGAAATTCCTGCCTACTACATGCCCAAAGTTGAAAAGAATTGGGATGAAGATGACAAGGAAAGAGTGGAAACCGATAAAAAGGCCAAAAGGTTGATAATCATGGCCCTACCAAATGAAATYTTCCAATCCCTCGACGCATGTTCCACAGCCAAGGAACTATGGGATGAACTGGCAAGCCAACTGGAAGGAGGAGCAAAGACAAAGAAAAATCATAGAGCATAATGTCTCAACGAATATACAAATTTCAAGGCCCTCCCTGATGAACCGATACAGAAAACATACGATCGCTTCAACACATTGATCAATCAATGTCGTCGAAACGATATTATCAAAACCAAGGAAGAACACAACATTTTATTCCTAAAAAGTCTAGGCGATGAATGGACTCAGCTATCTATGTCCCTTCAAGCAAACCAGGACCTAGACGACTGGTCTCTTCATGACTTGTATGGACCACTTGCAGCACAAGAGAGCGACATTATGAAGAAAAAGGTATCCATCGGTGGACCTCTTGCTCTAGCTGTCGACGAAAAGGAAAAATCAAGGACCTCTACCAAAGAACACAAAAAGAAAGGCAAGAAAGCATTAGTAGTAGAATCGGAATCTGAAGAAGAAACTTCTGAATCAGATGACGAAATTAGAGCTTTTGCCAAATCTTTGGCCTTGATCACAAAGCAGTTCCAGAAGAAGTTCATCAGAAAACCCTATGAGCGAAAAGAGTTTAAGAAAGAAAGATACCAGTCATCCTATGAAAGGAAACCATCCAAATTTCATCAGAGGGACGAAAGAAGAGGTGGAAGAGAAGAACGGGAAGAGAGAAGAGAAGAAAGGAGAGACGAGAGAAAAGAGGAAAAGGATGGAAGGAAAAATGACCTCCGATGCTTTAGGTGCGGAAAACTTAGTCATTTTTCAAAAGAATGCAAAGGACGATTGATCAAGGATGCTGACTACTATAAAAATAAATACAAGTATAATTCTAGATAGCGAAGCTTAATGGCCGAAAAAGAAAATTGGGTGTCTGATTCTTCATCAGACGATGAAGACAAAGCGCTCATCTGTCTAATGGCCACGTCCAATGCAGAATCCGCATCTAACTCTGATGACCAGGTATGCAAGTCTTCCTCAAATGAAACCAACTCTGTTCCATCGGAACTAGAGTTAAGAGTAATCAAACTTTCTGAAGATTTCTTGAAATTAAAAGAAAATTGAAGTTTTGAAAAATCTGAAAGAATAAAAGCGAAAAAAGAAGCAAGTTTCTACAAAAGAGAGACTGACCTTCTAACCGAAGAAAAGGCTGAACTAGCAAAGGAAAAGACTCGCATCAGTACCCTTAAGAAATCAGAAGAAGATAAACTTATGGAATTAAACAAGCGAATAACTAAGGACCTAGAAAAGAAAACTAAGACCTTAAAGGAATCTGAGGCAGAGAGACTAAATTCAGTCGCTCTTAAAGATTTCTTTCAAAAAGAGCGGGAAATTCTTCACCAGAAGCTTCAAACCAATGGACTTCTGATGAAAAAAGTATAAAGATGCCCAAGAAGTTTTTGAAAAACTAAACGGTCAAAAGGATACTCAAGGGATTAGATTCCTTCATCGAATCAAAGAAATCCACCCTTGAATCCACTTTCAAACTTGGATGCATTCAAAA
>NW_020201424.1:14673-50706 GCF_001531365.2 Cynara cardunculus var. scolymus
GTTTCTTCCTCGGTCTTCAAATAAAACAAACTTCAGAAGGAATTTTCATCAATCAGTCCAAGTATGTGACTGACCTTCTGAAGAAATACTCTCTCTCAAATTCATCATCGATGAGAACACCTATGGCTACATGCGCTAAGTTATTTGCTGATCCATCAGGCAAACCTGTGGATGTAACAACCTACAGAGATACCAATCAAATCCTAAAGAATCGCATCTCTCTGCAGTCAAGAGGATCTTTAGATACCTCAAGGGAACTCCATCATTGGGTCTCTGGTATCCAAAGAACTCTGGCTTTGATCTAATAGCCTACACAGATGCAGATCATGCAGGTTGCAAACTTGATAGAAACAGCACGTCTGGAAGCTGTCAACTATTAGGGGACAAGCTGGTAAGTTGGACATCTAGAAAACAAAATTGTGTCTCAACATCCATAGCAGAAGCAGAGTATGTTGCTGCTGCTAGTTGTTGTTCACAAGTTCTCTGGATGAAGACTTAGCTCAAGGACTGTGGTTTCCATTATGACAAAGTCCCTATCCTCTGTGACTCCAAGAGTGCCATAGCAATCTCTGCAAACCCAGTGTAGCATTCCAAGACCAAGCACGGCGATGTAAGGTACCATTTTTTGAAAGACAATGTTGAAAAAGGGAATATAGAAATGTATTTTGTTCCCATCGAGATTCAACTTGCTGATATTTTCACAAAAGCTCTTGATGAGAAAAGATTTATATTCCTAGTCAGCAAGATGGGTATGCTGAATCTCACCACTTAAAGGCAATATATATATATATATATATATTTTCAATAGCTCATGGTTATGCCTATAAGTGATATATAAAATATTTGCCATAAACTTCAAGTATCCTAAACCAGAGCCTCTGGCCATACAGACCAGAGCCTCTGGCCATACAGACCACAGCCTCTGGGCATTTAGAATCACTTCGATTAATATTTGGCAAACAATCTTCATCGCCTTTGGAAACAGAGCCCCTCTGGTCCAAAGCAAGTACCTAGTCTCCACTAAGTATTACCTTCTTAACCAGAGCCTCTGGTTCTAAATACCAGAGCCTCTGGTTTCCAAAACCTTTGAAACCAGCGATATCAATTTCCCATCTACAACTTGACTTACACCACACCCTTCTTTCATCAAACTCTAACATCTCTACATCAACCAGAGTCTCTAGTTCTAAAGACCAGAGCTTCTGGATTCCTACTCTTTGCAACCAGAGCCTCTCTGGACCTAAAGATTCTCCCTCTTCTCACTTCACATGGACTTAATCATATTTTCATACTTCATTTCATCGTCTTTAAGACCAGAGCCTCTGGTTCTAAAGACCAGAGCCTCTGGATTCAAATTCTTTGGAACCAGAGCCCCTCTAGTCTCAAAGGCTCAACCTCTATTCTCTATCCCATACCCTTAACCATTCTCTCATACATCGTTTTCATTATCTTTGCAACCAGAGCCTCTGGTTCTAAAGACCAGAGCCTCTGGATTCATTGTTTTTGGAACCAGAGCCCCTCTGGTCTCAAAGACCCATCCATATACCTCTTCACTTGCATACTTAGCCACAATGCATATCTTAATTTCATCATTCTTCACAACAGAGCCTCTGGTTGTATAGACCAGAGCCTTTGGTCCCCTAATTCTTCATTATTATTTGTTTGAAGGGGAGTTTTTGCAAACCTCAAAACCATTCTTCATGCATCATTCAAGGGGGAACATCTATTTCATCTTCAAACCATATGCATTTTCCATCCAGAGCCTCTAGTTCTACTATCCAGAGCCGCTGGCCACCAAAATGCTAAATATGAATTTAACCAGAACTCCTCTGGTTCTACAAAATGGATTGACAATGCTTTTCTAGGGCCTCTGGTTAGTAATCCAAGGCCTATCAATCATGCAATCCAACATTTCATCGATGAATTCCTTCATTGATGTTCAACCAGAGCCCCTCTGGTTCCCTACCCAATGTGTCATGGTCAACCAGAGCACCTCTGGTTCCATGACAAAATATCTTTCATTCACAAAACCCATCTTAATTCCAAAATTCTTTTAAAAGATTATACAAAATTGTAGCTTTTGTGACTAAAAACTATACAACATGGGTTTTTAAAAGATCAAAATTCGTAATTACTATTAATCTTCCAATTAGATGGGATTTTAAATTACTTTTAGATACATATTTCTCAAGATATTATTTGGAATAACTTCTTATTTCAAATAATTCATACGTTATCCTCACACGCGCCTGACACCTTATACAACATGTTCCCTATAAACCTTTTCAAATTACCCTTCCCTTACCCCGCCTTGACACGTGTCCCGCAACATTAATGGCATGTACAATCAAGACGGCTCACGATCTCCAAATCAAATCGTCCATTACCCAACAGCCTCTACTTTTTCATGATTATTTAAAAATAATAATCAAGAAACCGTTTCCCATTCCCATCCCCACCCCACTCCCACACCCCACCCTCCCACCTCCACCCCACCATCTCTCCACCTATAAATACCTTTCTTCTACATTCACTACCTCTTTACGCTTACCAAAACTAGCAACTAGATTTTGACGAACAAAAACCTGCCACTTCCTCAACAATGGCCTGCTCCGCCTCCCACGAATCGAACAACAATGATAGTAGAGTCCAATCCACCGGCACCGACAGCCATGCTATCGTGTTCCTTCCCATGAAGCCAAACAACCACGCTACTGAACTACGAAACACACTATTCGACGACCGATTTGCTGTCATGATAGAGTTCTTCAAGAACTGTATTCTTTTTCCCACCCAAACTCTTGCTGACACCGGCGTACCATTAAAGTACGTGCAGCAATATTGGCAAACATGTGAGTTTCACCCCGACAGCCATGGAATCGTGGGGGACATGGATGTCCCTAACGATATGCTATGCTCGCTCAAAATATCGCGGGCAAACGTTTCTCGGGTTCTGTGCATTCCCACTCGACGGGAACTTGGAATTATAGAATATGACGAACCACCCACCACCGACGACATCCTCCGCTTCGTTAAAATGCTAGGTTAAAATCGACATCTACGCAACGTTTCAGACTTCAAACATCAATTCCACCCGCCGATGTAGAACATGTTTTTCTCCATCCTCAACGGGCCCTCACATTCAAGTTATTGTCATTGGACCAAGGGAATATCAACATCATGGCAATCATGTACGGCTTGTTCTTCAACCTCAACCTTGACTACGCCTTTCTCATCTACAATGAGATTCACTCAGCGGTGGTCAAGAAATGCAAACTCCATGCCACTGGCAAGCCTTTATCTGCGGTTCTCTTCCCTCGTTTCCTCTCCCTCTTCATTGGGGACGCAATGAGGATGCATGGACTACCTACTGAAGAGCCCTTCACTCCAGTTTACAAGATGCATGTCCATCGACCAACCCTCTCGAAGGAGGGTTACACCATCAACCGCCCACTCTCAAGGGTTATGCTCAATGTCATTTCATTGACATCTGAGATACGACAGACCTATGAACGCTCAATGCTGTCGCAGGAACCGATGGCAGCTACCACAGAGCGATTAGAGCCGTCCCCCGAACCAAGCAAGGGAGTACGTGAGACACCTTCATTGGATGATGAAGATGATGATGCTACTCATCGTGCCTCCCCCGAACCTACTCATACAATTCCTCTACCCACTACCCAAAGGGCAACCACAACATCTACCCCTAGCGGGACCATCTGTTCTATCCGTTCGAGTTTTGCTTCTATAGAGAAGATGAGACGCTCAAAATGAAAGTGTTCGCAAAAGCCACAGGGGTATTGAACAAGGACGACCCAGTCCAATCCCAACCCCAGCCAGCCATCCAGAGGCCATTCTTCAGGCCTCTGGAGATGAATTAGCCGAGGAACCCCATTTTCCATCACCCCTCTCCCAACAGAGAGGTGATGAAGATATAAGAGCCCCTTCGCCTCAGGGCTCGACACAACCAATCACATACACAGAAGCATGTGTTGCTTCTGACATTGAACAACCCCAAGATCGTTCAGAGCAATCTTCCTTTCATGCACATCCTCCTTCGATATTTGATCTACCGAAGGGGACACACATTTGCTTCACTTACCCGGCCTCTGAAGCCGAGGAAGAGGAAGTTGATGTCGCAACATCATGAGATAGCTCCTCTCTTGAGGGCTATCAAGGACATGATAGAAGTCCTTCTAGGCCCATATTTTCACAAGGCCAAGAAGGTGCCTCCGGAGTAGAGGCCCAACCTGCAGCATCTGTTGCTGCAGGGGTTACCCCAATAGCAGACCTGGTCACAAAGGCCGAGTTCCAAGCCTTTGTTGATTCAGTTATGCGATCCTTGGAAGACCTTAAACTCATCATTCAAGAGATTGTTGACAACCCACCCTCAACCGATACCACTGACCTTCAACAATCCYTTGCAATCCTRCAAYGCCACCTCTCCCAAATTGAAACCCAAACCCGAGACAATACCACATGTCTCCAAATGCTCCAACAAACCATCACCCAACACCATAACACCACATCCTCCCTTGCCACACAAAGAAACCAAATACTCATCCACTCCATCACCACCCTCATGGCCCAACTACATCATCACCCAACTACATACCGTCCTCCAAAACCTTAAGACCCTACCAACCTCCATCATCTCCCAAATCCCTCAACAAATCCCACCTCCATCCACTTCATCTATCGATGAAACCCTTGCCACCCTTACCCACCAAATGGCCACCATCCAAACCACCCTCACCCAACTCCCCGCCATAATATTAGCCCAAATCCCCCATCCTACTCAACCCAACCTCCCTCTGTAGGCCCATCCTTTGATGAAGCCTTCTCCTCATTCACTACAGAGGTGAGAGATCTCATCACCAACCTTCCCATCCCTCCATCTACATCCGCCACCACCTCCGTGCCACCACAAGCCTCGTCATCAACCATAGAGTTCGCAACAGGAGCCGACATGCGGGCTCTATCCAAGGCACTCGTCTCATCTTTCAATGGGTTTAGTGCCAAATTCGCTCATCGCGCCATCCATCCGACTAGGGTTCTCTCCCAGAACCTGGCCGATGAACAAAGGCGCACCACTTTTCTCCTTCAAACGATGGAGGAAAGCCGAAGACAAACAGCTCTAAAGGCGTATCTTGCGTCCTTCAGGAAGAACAAAAAGAAGAAGAGGAGCAGAGCCTCTTGCTCCAGCAGCCGCCAACACAAGAGGCCACGACATGAAGACCAAGACCCCGATGATCAAGGTCTTGGACCTCATGAGGAGGAGACAGAGGCCGCGGCTGCACAGCAAACAAAATCCGCTGCACCACCACCACCACCATCACAAACACAACCACCACCCTCAACCGAAGGAACCCAAGCAAGGGAACTATAGGCTCTGCCCTCTAAAGATGTACAAAATGTACATGTTCCCTTTGCTACAACCCCAGAACCCATCGTGTTGAGTTCCTCAACCGATGAAAACCCAACCTCTCCACCTTTTACTCCATCACCTACACCAAACCTACCCTTAACTCCTTCACCAACTCCTCGCACCACAGAACCCTTCACCACCTTATCCATACAACTAGAACCAATAATAAGCCAACSTTCATCACCCCAACAACCTCAAACCCAAACAGAACCCCATGAGCCAAAAACCACCCAAACCGAACCCAATTAACCAAAACCAACCCAAGCCGAATCAACCCAACGAGAAAACAAACCTTCACCAAGCCAAACACAACCCTCAACCCAACCACAGAGCCTGGTCGACGAGATTATTTAGAACATGGAGTCGCTGCGGAGACGTCTAAAGTTGCCACCCATGGAACCCATTATGATGGAAAACATTCATCAATATATGTATCACGACCGCGATGACAGTTTGACCATCAATCCTCCGATATTATCGCCTGAGTCCATGGACCTCCTACACCATAGGTTTATTAGACAGACCACCCAAGCACGCCGGGCTATCTTCTCAAACGATGGGATAAGGAGGGTCATGGATCTAAAAGTGAGAACCTTCGCCAATAGAGCCATATGGTACATCGAGTTCATAGTGGAGAGAGCACATGGTCAAATCAGCGTGTTCAACGAAAATGACCTCACCAACCTCAATCCCTATGACTTGATCAAGCTTTATGCATACACGGCTCAACGACAGGATCACGACATCAGATTTGTGATGGCGAACAGAGTGGTGGTGAAGACAATGGAGACCCTGGTAAACCATCGAGCCAAGAGCGATTTTGAAATTGTTCTTCGCTTAGGCAGAAAAGGCTCTACTGTGCTCCACCAAATGAAGACTTCCCAGGCCTACAGAAGAAGAGATCTGCCTCAGTCTTAACTCAACCTGAGCTTGGACTTGTTTACAAGAATGAGTTCGGGGCAAAAAAATTCTTTAGACTAACTGAGGCATTCAAGTATTCATCGGATACACTTGAATGGTTTCAGAAAGTCATCAGAGAAAGACTTGGAAGAAATCACGTGCCAAGATAAGAAGGGAGTCAACTCATCCATACGTATCAACAGTCATCGGCTATCGAAGACTACTTCTGCGCTTCAGAGATATATTTCAAGGTAGATCATGATGAGTTGTAAACTTTTGCCTTAAAATTGATGTCTTTTGATTTCAGTATTGTAAGAATTTCATCATCCAATAAAAATTTGGAATTTGATGTTTTTCTATTAGATTAGTCTTTGTTCTTCACAATTGTTTCTAGATTAGTYTATGTTTGTTCTTTCATTACTTAGGGGGAGATTGTTAAACCCCATAATTCATAAAGTGAAAAAGTAATGAAAAACAATAAGTGATGAAGAACCAGAAGACCGATGAAGACATCAAGGCAAAATTGGCTAAGTCTGGTGAACAACTAGAGGGCCGATAGACAACCAGGGATGCGATGGAAAGAGCATCTTCATCGCCCCTCTGGTCAACAACACTTAGCGAATTATTTAACAATTCATCCAGAGGCATACGATGAATATTTAAAGATAAGGATGATTCATCATACCATGGAAGACCGCTGGAGATGACAAGTCGACGGCTACACTTCATGTTTATCTTAATGTTAAAGCTTATCAATAGTTTAGATAAACATTATCTGTTAATAGAAGATTAGCTAAAAAGTCTCATTAGATAGTTATCTTCTAATTAGCTTACTAGTATAAATAGGTGAATAGGCCTATTGTACTAAATGTCTATTTTACGTTTTTCTTATCAATAAAGTGAAACCTCTGACGCTCAAGACTATTTTTTGTTGTTTATAATTCATTCTTGAGTGTTTATCACTTTCTCCATTAAAACACTATAATTTGGTTATTCTTAACTAGATTATTAGCGTTATTGAGAGATCTGGGATCAACATAATCCATACGTCATCCTCACACGCGCCTGACACCTTATACAGCTGTTCCTTATAAACCTTTTCAAATTACCCTTCCCTTACCTTGTCTTGACACGTGTCCTCCAACATTAATGGCATGTACAATCAAGACGACTCATGATCTCCAAATCAAATCGTCCATTACCCAACAGCCTCTACTTTTTCATGATTATTTTGATATAATAATCAAGAAACCGTTTCCCATTCCCACCCCCACCCCCACCCCCACACCCCACCCTCCCACCTCCACCCCACCATCTCTCCACCTAWAAATACCTTTCTTCTACCTTCATTACCTCTTTACGCTTACCAAAACCTGCAACTAGATGACAGTAGAGTCCAATCCACCGGCGCCGACACCTGCACTATCGTGTTCCTTCCCATGAAGCCAAACAACCACGCTATTGAACTACGAAACACACTATTCGATGAGCGATTTGCTGTCATGATAGAGTTCTTCAAGAACTGTATTCTCCTTCCTGACCTAAATTTTGCTGACACCAGCATACCATTAAAGTACGTACAACAATACTGGCAAACATGTGAGTTTCACCCGACAGCCATGGAATCATGGGGGACATGGATGCTCCTAACGATATGATATGCTCGCTCAAAATAGCGCAGGCAAAAGTTTCTTGGTTTCTGTGCATTCCCACTCGACAGGAACTTGGAATTGCAGAATATGACGAAACACCCACCACCTACGACATCCTATGCTTCGTTAAAATGCTAGGTTACAATCGTGACCTACGCAACATGTCAGACTTCAAACGCTAATTCCTCCTGCCGATGTGGAACATATTTTTCTCCATCCTCAACATGGCCCTCACATGCAAGTTAGGGTCATTGGACAAAGGGAATATCAACATCATGACAATCATGTACGGCTTGTTCTTCAACCTCAACCTTGACTATGCCTTTCTTATCTACGATGAGATTCACTCGGCGGTGGTCAAGAAATGCAAACTCCAAGCCACTGGCAAGCCTTTATTTGCGGTTCTCTTCCCTCGTTTCCTCGCCCTCTTCATTGGGGATGCAATGAGGACGCATGAACTACCTGCTGAAGAGCCCTTCAATCCAGTATACAAGATGCATGGCCATCGACCAACCCTCTCGAAGGAAGGTTGCACCATCAACTGCCCACTCTCAAGGGCTATGCCCAATGTCATTCCATCGACATCTGAGATACGCCAGACCTATGAACTCTCAATGTTGTCCCAGGAACCAATGGCAGCTACCCCAGAGCGATTAGAGCCGTCCCCCGAACCAAGCGAGGGAGCACATGAGACATCTTCATCGGATGATGAAGATGATGATGATGATGCTACTCATCATTCCTCCCTCGGCCCTACTCATACAACATGTGTTGCTTCTAACATTGAACAACCAAAAGATCGTTCAGAGCGATCTTCCTTTCATGCACATCCCCCTTCGATATTTGATCTACCGAAGGGGATACACATTCACTTCACTTACCCGGCCTCTGAAGCCAAAGAAGAGGAAGCTGATGTCGCAACATCATGAGATAGCTCCCCTCTTGAGGGCTATCAAGGACATGATGGAAGTCCTTCTAGGCCCACATTTTTACAAGGCCAAGAAGGCGCCTCCGGAGTAGAGGCCCAACCTGCAGCATCCATTGCTGCAGGGGTTACCCCAATTGGAGACCTGGTCACAAAGGCCGAGTTCCAAGCCTTTGTCGATTTAGTTATGCGGTCCTTGGAATACCTTAAATTCATCATTCATGGGATTATGACAATCCAACCTCAACCGATACCACTGACCATCAACAATCCCTTGCAATCCTGCGACGCCACCTCTCCCAAATTGAAACCCAAACCCGAGACAATACCACACGTCTCCAAATGCTCCAACAAACCATCACCCAACACAATAACACCGCATCCTCCCTTGCCACCCAGAGAAACCAAATACTCATCCACTCCATCGCCACCCTCACGGCCCAGGCAACTGAGGCCGATGAGAACCTTACCTACATCATCACCTAACTACATACCATCCTCCAAAACCTTAACACCCTACCAACCTCCATCATCTCCCAAATCCCTCAACAAATCCCACCTCCATCCACTTCATCTATCGATGAAACACTTGCCACCCTTACCCACCAAATGGCCACCATCCAAACCACCCTCACCCAACTCCTCGCCACAATATTAGCCCAAATCCCTCAACCTACTCAACCCCAACCTCCCTCTGTAGGCCCATCCTTTGATGAATCATTTTCCTCATTCACTACAGAGGTGAGAGATCTCATCACCAACCTTCCCATCCCTCCATTTACATCTGCCACCACCTCTGTGCCACCACAAGCCTCCTCATCAACCACAGAGTTTGCAACCAGAGCCGACCTGCAGGCTCTGTCCAAGGCACTCGTCTCATCTTTCAATGAAATTAGTGCCAAATCCGTTCATCACGCCATCCATCTGACCAGGGTTCTTTCCCAGAACCTGGCCGATGAACAAACACGCACCACTTCTCTCTTTCAAGCAATGGAGGAGAGCCGAAGACAAGTAGCCCTGAAGGCGTATCTTGCATCCTTCAGGAAGGACAAAAAGAATAAGAAGAGCAGAGCCTCTTGCTCCAGAAGCCGCCAACACAAGAGGCCATGACATGAAGACCAAGACCCCGATGATCAAGGTCTTGGACCTCATGAGGGGGAGATAGAGGCCGCGGCTGCACAACAAACGGAATCCGCTGCACCACCACCACTACTATCACAAACACAACCACCACCCTCAACTGAAGGAACCTAAGCAAGGGAACCAAAGGCTCTGCCCTCTGAAGATGTACAAAATATACATGTTCCCTTTGCTACAACCCCAGAACCCATATCTTGAGTTCCTCAACCGATGAAAACCCAACCTCTCTACCTTTTAGTCCATGACCAACACCAAACCTACCCTTAACTTCTTCAACAACTCCTCACACCACAGAACCCTTCACCACTTTTTCCATACAACCAGAACCAATAATAAGCCAACCTTCATCACCCCAACAACCTTAAACCCAAACAGAACCCCATGAACCAGAAACCACCCCCAATGAACCAGAACCAACCCAAGCCGAATCAACCCAACAAGAAAACATATCTTCACCAAGCCAAACACAACCCTCAACCCAACCACCCGTGGTGCAAGCGGATATTCCCTCTTCCTCAAGGCAACCTCCGCAGAGCCCGATCGACGAGATTATTCAGAACATGGAGTCGCTGCGGAGACGTTCAGAGTTGCCACCCAGGGAACGCATTATGATGGAAAACATTCATCAATATATGTATTACGACCGCGATGACAGTTTGACCATCAATCCTCTGATATTATCGCTTGAGTCCATGGACCTCCTACACCACAGGTTTATTAGACAGACCACCCAAGCACCCTAGGCTGTCTTCTCAAACGATGGGATAAGGAGGGTCATGGATCTAAAAGTGAGGACCTTCGCCAATAGAGCCATACGATACATCGAGTTCTCTGTGGAAAGTGCACATGGTCAAATCAGTGTGTTCAACAAAAATGACCTCATTAACCTCAATCCCTATGACTTGATCAAGCTCTATGCATACACGGCTCAGCGACAGGATCACGACATTAGATTTGGGATGGCAAACAGAGCGGTGGTGAAGACAATGGAGACCCTGGTAAACCATCAAGCCAAGAGTGATTTTGAAATTGCTCTTTGTTTAGGCATCGAAAGACTCTCCTGCGCTCCACCAAATGAAGACTTCCCAGGCCTGCAAAAAAGAAGAGATCTGCCTAAGTCTTAACTCAACCCGAGAATGGACTTGTTTACAAGAATGAGTTCAGAGCAAAGAAATTCTTCAGACTAACTGAGGCATTCAAGTATTCATCGAATACACTTGAATGGTTTCAGAAAGTCATCAGAGAAAGACTTGGTAGAAATCACGTGCCAAGAGAAGAAGGGAGTCAACTCATCCATGAGATATCGACAGTCATCGGCTATCGAAGACTGCTTCTACGCTTTAGAGATATATTTCAAGGTAGATCATGATGAGTTGTAAACTTTTGCCTTAAAATTGATGTCTTTTGATTCCAGTATTGTAAGAATTTCATCATCCAATGAAAATTTGGAATTTGATGTTTTTCTATTAGATTAGCCTTTGTTCTTCACAATTGTTTCTAGATTAGTCTATGTTTGTTCTTTCATTACTTAGGGGGAGATTGTTAAACCCCATAATTCATAAAGTGAAAAAGTAATGAAAAACAATAAGTGATGAAGAACTAGAAGATCGATGAAGACATCAAGGCAGAATTGGCTAAGTCTGGTGAACAACCAGAGGGCCGATGGACAACCAGGGATGCGATGGAAAGAACATCTTCATCACCCATCTGGTCAACAACACTAAGCGAATTATTCAACAATTCATCCAGAGGCATACGATGAAGATTTAAAGATGAGGATGATTCATCATACCATGGAAGACAACTAGAGATGACAAGTCGATAGCTACACTTCAAGTTTATTTTAATATTAAAGCTTATCAATAGTTTAGATAAACATTATCTGTTAATAGAAGATTAGATAAAACGTCTCATTAGATAGTTATCTTCTAATTAGCTTACTAGTATAAATAAGTGATTAGGCCTATTGTACTAAATGTCTCTTTTACGTTTTTCTTATCAATAAAGTGAAACCTTTGACGCTCAAGACTATTCTTTATTGTTTATAATTCATTCTTGAGTGTTCATCACTTTCTCCATTAAAAAACTATAATTTGGTTATTCTTAACTAGATTATTAGTGTTATTGAGAGATCTGGGATCAACAATATCCCAAACCTAGCTTTGAAGCATCACTGTAGACCATGAAATCTTCTAATCCTTCCGACAAAGATAAAACTGGAGCGCTGATTCAATCTTAGCAGGGTGAACCTTTACTCCTACTTCAAATATAACGTGACCCATAAATTGAACTTCTCTTAACTAGAATTAACATTTGGGCAACTTAGCGTACAACTTTTCTTTCTTTAGAAGCTCAAGAATTAAATGAAGATGCTCAAGATGCTCTTATTCAGATTTGGAATATATAAGAATACCATCGATAAATACAATAACGAATCTATCATGATATTCACTACATACTCGGTTCATGAGATTCATGAAAGCTGCAGGAGCATTGGGTAGGCCAAAAGGCATAGCCAAACACTCATGATGTCCATATCGAGTTCAGAAAGGAGTCTTGGCAACATCTTCTTCTCTAACTTTTAGTTGATGGTATCTTGACCGCAAATCGATCTTTTAAAAGTAACTGGCTCCCACCAGCTAATCAAATAGATCATCGATTTTTGGTAAAGGATACTTATTCTTAATCATCTGTTTGTTCAACTCACGATAATCAATGCACATCCGTATTGATCCATCTTTCTTCTTGAAAAATAGAACTGGAGCACCCCAGGGTGAGGTACTTGGTCTGATGAAACCCTAGTGAATAAGATCTTTTAACTGACTAACCAATTCTTTTAGCTCTGATGGCACAAGCCGGTAAGGTGCTCTTGCCACTGGCGTTGCCCCGGGTACCAGATCTATCCTAAACTCAATAGATCTATCTGGTGGTAGACTAGTTAAATCTTCTGAGAAAACTTCCGGATAGTCACACACAACTAGAATCAATTCTTCCATATCTTTCTCTTTTTTTGCATCTAACACATAGGCCAAATAACTCTGGCATCTCTTTTGAATACACTTTCGGGCTTTCAAAACCGATAACAAGTTAATATGATGATCTTGCCGATCACTATAAATTACAATTGGCTCTTTCCTCGGTAAATCAATACGGATAATTTTCTTGTTGCACTAAATACTTTCCCGATTCTCTGCTAACCAGTCCATTCTCACCACAACATCAAATTCTTTCATTGGCATTGGGAACAGTTGAATCGGCAGCCTACACCCCTCAATTTCAATTATAAAATTATTGAACACATAAGCAACAGGTTCTTGACTATTAGCAGTGTCAACTACTAATATATCGTCAAGTGGCAAAAAAAAGTCATACATGCAGATTCAGCAAATGAAGGTGACCCAAACGAATAATTTTCACCTGAATCAAATAACATCTTACATGTATGGAATTCAGAAGAAATGTACTTGTTATGTTAGGTGTAGCGTCAGCCTAATTCTTTGTCATCTAGAATGACCGATCTCGCGCCCCTCCTTGCCCTCCTCTAGATACATTGGGTCTTCCACTGACACTTGTTACATTACTTCCCATAGTCAATTACGAAGTCGTTAACAGTGGAAAGTTGGGTCGAATATGATCCAATGAATTAGAATTAAAACACCTTCCAGTAACCAGACAACTTTTTGATAAATGACCTACCTCACCACACATGTAGCATTTTCTCAGGTCCGTCTTACAATCACCTTGATGAATTTGTCGACATCGGGCACAAGCTCTTTCTCTAACTTTCTACATAGGTCTATTATCATATCTTACTGACTTTGTCCCTTGAAAACAGTTCAAGGTCCTTCCTATTTCCTCTTATCAACAACCTTTCCCTATTCTTTCTTGTTCTTATTTCGTTCAGTGACTTCTGCCGCATCCACAATCAATGAAAAAGTGGTAGGGTTCATAGCAATAATAAATTCTCGGATCGAAGGCTTTAAACCCCAAATATATCTCTCTACTTTCCTGGACTCTGACGAGATGTAATGCTCAGCAAATAGAGAGTATTCCATGAACTTTTAGGTATATTCTCGAATAGTTCCAGTACTTTGTTCTAATTTTAGGAAATCCTCCTCCATCTATCTCACAACTGTCTTGGGACATAACTGATCTTTGAATATTTTCACAAATTCTGCCCAAGGTGTGTTTGTAAAACATCCGTTCTAGACAAAGACTCAACTTCCCACCAGAGTAGAGCATTGGACTTCATTACATAAACAACAAACATAACTTTATCTGTCTGTGGACACTTAATATTGTTAAACACAGAGTCAATCTCTTTGATCTAGCACATGGATTTAATTGGATCTCTTTTTGCAGAGAAAGTTGGTGGTTTGTATGTCAAAAACATTTTGATGTCTCCCTCTTTGTTGTGTGCAACCGGAACAAAAGGATTTATTTCTAGCATGTATCCCTATAATAGACATCAAGGTTTCCCTTAACTTTCCCATTTCTTCTGCCAACATATCTGTAGTTACATACTCTGGATGGGGCGTCCGTTCTTGATTGATATTTCTGGAGTGAGATTCTCCATGATCAGGACAAGTCTCATATTGAGTAATTCTGCCTCTGGTTTGACTTTTTCCTCGCCCTTTGCCTCTAATTCTTCCTCTTCCCCTATCCTCTGAAGTTTCAGCAAGAACAATGGAAGAAGAATTCTCTGTATCATCAGTATTAGAGCGGACAATCCTTTCAGATCTTTTAGTTCGGCTAGACATCTGCAAATTTCAATATTAATAATCACATATTCACATTCCCAAATAGAATGAAGTATTTAAGTTCAGATATATACCTATAAATTCATAATTACATTGGCCAGATGTAATTCGAATTTACCTTACACACTGATATTTTAACTCATCATATTTATTCCCAATGATACTAACTACGTACGGGACCCCTAACATGCAACGAAATAGTTTAAGTCTAGGTATCATGCTTTAAATACCTAATTCCCTT
The DNA here is from genome assembly GCF_001531365.2 of Cynara cardunculus var. scolymus. Taxonomy (NCBI): domain Eukaryota; kingdom Viridiplantae; phylum Streptophyta; class Magnoliopsida; order Asterales; family Asteraceae; genus Cynara; species Cynara cardunculus. Next base: position 29,720 of record NW_020201424.1, read on the forward strand.
AAACTCAGGCTCTATTACCAGCTTTTGTAACACCTCACATCATACATTGCATGTAACACATACTTCATTTAACAAAAATACATGTATTACACCACTTTAGGTCCCAAAGTACAAGAAATTATAGTACAAAGTATATAGCCCGAAAATTCCAAAATACAAATTCATGTACTGATCAACATTATCTTCCAAAACTAGATTTATCATAATTGATCTTCACACAGATATGCATATAGAAAAAATCACATTTTCCCCTTTCCCTTACCTTTGTGTAACACAGCAGTTCCTGGAATACATATTTAGAAATACAAAATAAGGGTTAGACCGAAAGGTCTAGTGAGATCCCCTTTTCCATGTAATTACAGGGTGAAGATCACCAAACTATTCATGTAAACAGATTTATAATCATGTAATTCACATTTACTAGTGCCCCGCTGATTCCCAAAGCCAATCTCTGACTTTATAAATAACATATTAAGCAAAACAGGCTAGAACCTTTCAGGTTCCTCATAACTCATCTCTAAACATTTTCATCTGATTTCAGGTTCCTCATAACTCATCTCTAAACATTTTCATCAAAAACACAATTATTCAAAGCCTTTGGCCAAAAGCCAATTATTTTCTCCTCAATAACATTTTTACTACTATTTTGAATAAGAACCATGTTTCTAAATCTTTAAATCATAATGAAATAAGGACTCAGAGCCATCATAATCTTGAAGAATATAATAGTAAGAGTTATATTAATAAACACACACACACAAATGCCACCCTTATATCCAAAGGTACACCTCTCCTTGATATGCCACCCTTATTTCCTCATCAAAATTTACAGAATATTCCTAATCAGGAGAGACCGAAGTCACAAACATCATCTATAATTCTAACCAGAATCAGTTTCAAAAACAAACATTGAAAACTCTTTCTTTATCATTTTAAAAAGTACAATATACCGTTAACATAATCAAGTTTTAAATAAATAAATTATAAACTTATCCGGTCATCAAAATAGTTTTAGCCAGATTTCATATCGGGTCAACCCCCAATCAATCCGTTCAACACAATAAACTTAACCGGACTTCATATCCGGTCATGCCTTGGCCGGATTACATATCCAAACAACACCTTCCCAATATTATTGATCATAATTGAATCCAGTCAACACATAGACTTAAACACTTTAAACACCCAGACGGCCTTATAGCCGGATTAGTACGTGTCCAGACGACACACTAGCTGGACTAAGATGTTTTCAAATGACTCGTTAACCGGACTAGACCGTATCTGGACGGCACGCTAGCCGGACTAGGCCGTATCCGGATGGCACGCTAGCCGAACTATGCTATATCTGGACAGCACCCTAGCCGGACTCCCACTTCTCCTGTCAAAACTGTGACCGATTTCCTAATTTCAAAATTTTTCTAACACACTATTCGGTCAACACTATGACCGAATATGCCTCTAATCCGATCAACATGTTTTCAAAACAAAAACATAATTCAACATACTGAAGATGAGATTCATATACTTTAAAATGTTAAAACCTCTCACCTTATGCAATTAGCAGATATGAATCAACTTTGATTCCAAGTTACTATAAGCAATCCACAGGATACTTTCTCTCAACTCTCTCTCAAGTTCCCAAATGGCAAAAAGAGTTAAACTTGAACCTCCCTCCTATTTATATCATTTAACAAAAGAAGAAAGTGGGTTAAGGCTCAAGTATTACCTCAATTTAATATTCATGCACACACATACTATCCCATGCATACATAAAATTACATTCACTTTTCATGTATGCATATAATCATATTATGCATACATTTCTTATGCATAAAAATACGGATACTCACATGATCAAATATAACAATTTATCATGCATCCACGTAACCATATAACAAATAATCATATACTGATTACCTCAGGCGATAACCAAGACCCGATTATCAACTTCAATTCTCACCATTCTCTACACGGCACAATTTTCCTGCCATGCTTCTCATTTTGAGGTATGGTTTAGATACTTTAGTCCTTTTGTGTCAATGACACTTTTGTATGCAAGAAAAATAGAGTTCTGTTCTTGCTAAGAGATGTATGTTGTCCAAATGAGGTGGGGAATCGATGATAGATACTTCATCATTCTTGGGTGTTCCTTCTTCTAAATGACCCTCATCACATGGTCTCTTGCCTGCTCATAGGCCAACCACTGTTTTCTCTCTTTGTGCAGTTCCTTAACTTGCTCTTTCAACTATTTGACTATGCCCAAGACCTTCTTGTTGGTTTTCTTTATTTGCATCTCAAGGACCTCAAATTTGTTCTTAACGATCTTAGACAATTTTTTATTGGAAGATAGTAAGTTAGCCTTAAAGCTTTCAAGGGCAGCAAACATGTCCTCTTGAGGTGGGGCTGTGGTGCTCTTCCTAAGCAATCTTTCCAAAATTTTCTTATCCATGACCATCTTCTTAGATGAGAAGCTGTCACTTGGGAGAGTGAGGACATGTGCAACAACTAGTAGCTTATGGGTATTGACAGGGTAATAGAGCCTGCCATTTCCCTCGTCTGCACATGCCTTTATGTTACCACAAATGATCTGCCTAATATCAATGGGGTGTCCCTCTAGAATGCAAAATAGTAGAAAAACCCTCTCCATACACAAGTTCGTATCATGAGTTGTTTGATAGAAGGTATGCCTAATGAAGTAAAACCAAATATTTCTTTTGGTTTTAGGAATTGGGTTATTAAAATCCTTTCTTTGCCTTTGAATGACCACTGTGACCCTTTATGAGCAATGGTGCTCAAAATATGCTTAAGCTCCTTATCTGAAGTTCCTGCCATAAGTTGATCAAATTTTGAATTGGCACAGGGATTGAGACCCAACAATCTATTGTTGATCCTCTCTCTCATTGATTTGATGATGATCCCTTTTACTTTATGAAATATAGTATTTCTGTTATTCAGTTTCAACAATCATCACTGAGTCTGTTCAGTGATCGTTGAACGTGTATTGTAATTCCTCCAGAGACTGTTATACTTCAAGAAGACAAAACTCACATCAGAGATCCTTCAACAATGTCAAAGACAGAAGCTGAAGATTAGAGACCGGCAACTTCATGATCTGAAACGACATTTAGTGATTACAAGCTCATCTACATATGTATGAAGTCTGTGCAAGTTTCAACGAATACTGAAGAGACCTTTCAGCGTCATCCCAATATTCAGCAATCAAATGAAACTTACCAAACACGATTGTTTTTGTCTTGTCCTCCCTCATACAAAGGAGAAACCCATACCTTTCTAGAGTATAGTACAATATGGACCCACTCCGTCAAAACTATATTGTTTACCTACTACCAAAAGGACTGTTTACTGTAGCAAAGGACAAGCTTTCCTTCAAAAGCTTGACACATGCTTTGTACCTTCTGAATTGCATTTAATGCAATGTGTATAAATAACTAAGTGCTCTCCTCTCAGTTATCATTATTCCTCACTAAGAACTTACCCAAGAAGTTACTTCTCTCTATTCTCCGTCTAAGAGAAAGAACCACTTTGAACATGTGAAGAGTACTTTTATTCTTATCTTTATTTCCTATAGCAAATCTTTTTGCTTTTCTATTTATAATTGTGTGTATCTTAGATTGTTTAGATGGGTTCTTTACCTTATCTCTTCTGCAAACAATCAATAAATTTTTTATTGATCTTCTGTATCAATATATAATTTATAAAAGTGAATTTTTCTATGTTTGTATTCACCCCCCATTCTACAAACTAATTACCTTTAAGGCTTGTAGGTCCGGTTGGGACCAACAAGTGGTATCAGAGCAACGTTTGCCTTTTGTGTTGTATTGTTGTTTTATTGGTGTTTTATTATCTTTTCTTTTTTCGATAATTTATTCTTATTAAAATGAATTTGCAAAACACTAGCACCAACTTTCACGATATTGTTTCTCTTGCCAAACCTCCCCGTTTCATCAAAAACAACTTTTGTCTCTGGAAGAATCGAATGTCTCTTTTCTTGGAAGGTGTGGATCCTGAGATCCCATACTATAAAGATAACGGAACATATGTTCCATTAGCTATCTATCCAGTAGTTCCTACAACTGGTACGACTACCGCGATTCTTGAACGATAGATTCCAAAGCCCTCTCATCAATGGAGTGATGAAGACAAGAAGAAGGTGGTTTTAAACACTCGTGCGTGGTATAAAATAGCCATGGCTCTTCTTGACGATGTATATTACTCAGTGATGAAGCTTAAAACCTCAAAAACCATGTGGGAAACTTTATGTGTTCAATATGAAGGTACTTCTGAAGTACAATATGAAGGTACTTCTGAAGTACAATAATCGAGGATGATTAATCTAGAAAGACAATATGAAAGCTTTCTTTGTGGAAAGACTGTAAAATTGTCTAAGTACATCAACATTTTAATTGTCTTCTTGTCAATTTGAGGACAATTGGAAGAGAATATTCCAACTCATATACACTGACAAAATTCCTTGAATGTTTGCCAGGATAGTAGGATAATTCTACCATGTGTCTCAAGATGTCCAAGAACATGTCCTCCCTCTCTCTTAGTACCCTATTGCTTAATCATGAGCGATCTCGTCAGCTGAAAAGGAATCTTCTTAAAGACTCTACGAAAATGAAAAGCTCTTCGTTAGCTTTGATCTCCGATAGCTCTTTAGTTGACCCTTCTATTTCTTATATTCCTTCTATTTCTTTTATATTTGTCACTGAATTAGATCCTTCTAACTCTGTGGGATTATCAGATGCTGATCTTTCAGAGTTTAATGAGTCGCTGGCCCTTCTTACGAACTCCCTTAGAAGGCTCAAGAAAGAGTAAATATTGATCCCAGATCTCTCAATAACACTAATAATTAAGTTAAAAATAAACTAATTATATAGTTTGAATGAATAAAATGATGAACACTTAAGATAAAAGGATGAACATTCAAAGAATATACTTGAGTGTCAAAGGATTCACTTTTATTTCAATGATTATGAAAAGCGTCCAAAAGCATTCTGATTACAATAGGCCTAACACCTATTTATACTAGTAATCTAAACAAGAAGATAACTGTCTAGTGAGACTATCTAACAAATCTTATAGGGAAAGATAAAGCTTATCTAAACATGGATAATAACCAAAACAAGATAAACTTTGTAGAGTCCAGCTGTCGATTGGTCATCTCCAGCTGTCTTCCATGGGATGTTATTCAACCTTATCTTTATATCTTCATCGCATACCTCTGGTTGAACTCTTGTAGAAAACTCCAAGTGTTGGTAACCAGAGGGGTTATGAAGATGCTCTTTCCATCGCACCTCTGGTCGATTCATCGACCCTCTGGTTGTATTGTGGACTCTACCATTTTGCCTTCAAGTCTTCCATCGGCCTTCTGGTTTTTCATCACTTGTTTTTCTTCATTACTTTTAAACATAAGAATTATGGGGTCTAACAATCTCCCCCTAAGTAATGAAAGAACAAACATAAACTAATCTAGGAACATTTAAAGCATAAGTAATGAACAGAGGCTAATCTAAAGAAAAGCATCATTTGCCAAATTTTTCATTGGACTAAGTGATGATTTCTTACAGCGATGGAACAAAAAAATTACAATACAAAACAAAAATACTTCATTCATAGTCGACCTTGTGATATTTCCCAGAAGTGCATCCACAATCCTCTGAATTGAATGACTGTTGAGATCTCATGAATAAGTCTTTGTCCCTCTCCCATCAGCACATGAGGTCTGCCTAATCTATCTCTGATGATTGTCTGAAACCATTCAAGTGTTGTGGTTGAGTACTTGAAGGCTTCAGTCAGTCTGAAAAACTTCTTCGCTCCAAACTCATTCTTGAACACCAACCCCGTTCTGGTTGAGTTAGGACAAAGGCAGATCTCTTCTCCTGTAGGCCTGGGAAGTCTTCATTTGGTGGACTGCAAGATAGTCTATCGATGACAAGATGAAGAGCAATTTGCAAATCACTCTTAGCTATATGCTTCACCAAGGTTTCCATAGCTTGAACGATCGCTCTGTTTGCCATTCCAAATCTTATTCCTTGATCCTGTCGCTGAGTCGTATGTGCATAAAGATCAATCAAGTCATATGGATTGAGATTGATCAAGTCATTGTCAATGAAGACGTTGACATGACCATGGGCTCGCTTCATAGTGTACTCGATAAATTTGATGGCTTTGTTCATGAAGGTCCTCATTTTGATGTCCATGACCGTCCTTATTCCTTTGTTTGAGAAGACATCATATGGTGGTCGGGTCGTCTGTCTTACAAATCTGTGGTGTAGGAGGTTCATCGATTCTGGTGATAACATTGGAGGATTGAGAGATAAACCTTCATCATGATCGTGGTACAAGTATTGATGGATATTTTCCATCATCACTGGCTCCCTTGGTGGCATCTTTAGATGTCTCCTTAGCGACTCCATGTTTGCAATAATTTCATCAACGACACCTTGAGGAGGATGCCTCGATGAGGAGGGAATGTCCGCCTGCACCTATGGTGGTTGGGTTGTGGGTTTTGTTTAGGCTAAGGATTGTGTATGAGTTGGTGATGGAATGGTTTCTTGTTGGGTTGGCTCAGTTTGGGGTAGTTCTGGTTCATGGGGCTCTAGATTGGTGGTTTATGGTTCATGGGGTTCTGTTTGGGTTTGAGGTTGTTGGGGTGAGATAGATTGGGAGATTATATGTTCTGGTTGTATGGTTAAGGTGATGGAAGGTTCTGTGGTGTGAGGTGTTGGTGAAGGAGTTAAGGGTAGGTTGGGAGTTGGTGATGGAGTGAAAGGTAGGTTGGTTTCTGTTTGTGGGGTAGATGAGTCTTCATCAGATGAAGAACTCAGCTCAATGGGTTCTTGGGTGGTGGCTAAAGGAACATGTACATTGTGTACATCTTCAGAGGGCTGAGTCTCTGGTTCCCTAGCTTGGGTTCCTTGGGTAGTGGGTGATGGTTGGTTTTGTGATGGTGCAGCGGACTCCATTGGTTGAGCAGCAGCCGGGTTCTCCCTCTCATGAGGACCGAGACCATGATCATCGGGGTCTAGATCCTCATGCCTTCGTCTCTTTAGAGGGCAGCTTGATGAGTAGGAGGCTCTGCTCCTGTTCTTCTTCCATAGCCGGATGTGGTTGGCTAGTGTGCGCACTCGATCTTTCTTGCGCCTTTGTTCCATTGAGTGAAGAAGAGAGTTTATTCGATCTTGCAATTGGAGTAGACTTTTCTTCAATGCATTGGTTGGCTCAACTACTCTTGACACAAACTTTGCACTTATCTCATTGAACAATGAGATAAGTGCCTTTGACAGACCCTTAAGTCGGCTCTGGTGGCAAACTCTGTGGTGGAGGTGGATGATGATGTGGGAGGTGGGATTGAGGTGGAGGTGGATGCGGGTGGTGGGATGGGAAGGGAGGATAGCATGTTCCTCACCTCTGTAGTGAAGGATGTAAAGGCTTCATCAAAGGATGGAGCTGCAAGAAGGGGTGGAGGAGGGGTTGGTTGAGGTATTTGGGTTAATATGGTGGCTGGGAGTGAGGTAAGGGTAGATTGTATGGTGGCTATTTGGGTGGAGAGAGAGGTGATGGTTTCATTGATAGATGTGGTCGGGGGTGGGGTTGGTTGAGGGATTTAGGAGAGGATGGTGGCTGGGAGAGTAGTGAGTGTGTTAGTGATGGTGTTTAGGTGGGTGTTGATGGAAGCAATGGCCTCCTCGATCGCAGTGGCCTGGGCCGTGAGGGTGGCAAGGGTGTTCATGATGGTTTGGCTACGAAGGGTGGATATGGTAGATGCAGCTTGGTGTTGTTGTTGGATGGTTTGTTGAAGCATTTGAAGACAGGTGGTTTTATCTTTGGCTTGGGCTTCAAGGGTGGCAAGGGATTGTCGAATTGGGGTTAAATTGATGGATGGGGGGTGTCGACATTCCTTTGTAAGATGAATTTTAGGTCATCCAAGGACCTCTGAGTCGAGTCTACAAAGGCCTGGAACTCTGCCTTTGTGACAAGATCAGCAATGAGGGTAACCTATGCAGCAACAGATGCTGCAAGTTGTGCCTCAGCTCCAGAGGCGCCTTCAATGCCTTGTAAGAATATGGGCATTGAAGGACTTCCATCGAGTCCTTGATAGCACTCTAATGAGGAGCTATCTCCTAATTGTGCTACATCTTTTTCTTCCTCCTCGGATTCAGAGGCCGAGGAAGGGAACTAGATGTGTGTCCCATTCGCTAGATCAAGTATCGAAGGGGGTAGTCCATGAATGGGAGATCGCTTTGAACGATCTTGGGGAGCATCAATGTCAGAAGCAACACATGCTTTTGGGTTTGTGGAGGGTTGTGGCGAGCCATGAGGCGATGTGGCTCTTATGTCTTCATCACCTCCCTGTTGGGAGAGAGGCGATGGATGGTGTGGTTCCTCGGCTATTCATCTCCAAAGGACTGAACAGTGGCCTCTGAATGGCTGGCTTGAGTGAGGATTGGACTGGGCCGTCCTTGTGCAATACCCCTTTAGCCTTGATCGCCAGGGGTAGTGGATGTGGTTGCCCTTTGGGAGGTGGGTATGGGAGTTATGTTTGTAGGGCCGGGGGATGCGTGAGGAGTGTCATCATCATCATCATCTTCATCATTCGATGAAGACGACTCCTGCGCTCCCTCATTTGAATTGGGGGACGGCTCTATTTGCTCTGGGGTAGCTGCCCGTGGTTCTTGGGATAGCAGAGAGCGTTCATACTTCCTTCTAATCTCAGACATCTCTGTAGTGTAGCCATCCTTGGAAATTATTGGGCGATGGCCGTTCATGAAGAATTGTGGTGTGAATGGTTCTTCGGCCGGTAGGCTGTGTCTCCTCATCGCGTCCCTTATGAATAGGGCAAGGAAACGCGGGAAGAGGACAGAGGAGAATGGATTTCCCATGGCCATGAGTTTGCACTTCTTGATCACCGCTGCGTGGACCTCATTGTAGATGAGAAGGGTGTAGTCCAGCGGTAGGTTAAAGAAGAGTCCATACATTATTGTCATAATGTTGATGTTCCCTTGATCCATGCTCCCGAGCTTGCAAGTGAGGCCTCGGTTCAAGATCGAGAAGAACATGTTCCACATAGGAGGCAAGAATTTCCTCTTGAAGTCGGATCCATTGCGTAGGTCATGGTTGTAACCTAGCATCTTGATGAAGCAGAGAATGTCGAAACTGGTAGGTGGCTCAGTGTAGTGTTCAATGTTGAGTTCTTGGCGGGTTGGGATACACAATACCTTGGAGACCTTTGCGCGGGAAATTTTTACCGAGCAAACCATGTCATTTGGGACATCAATGTGCCCCATGATGCCACGGTTCTCCGGGAAGAACTCGCATGTCTGCCATTGTCAGATAGGGTAAGAGCAGGTTGGAGGATGGAGTTTTGAATGAACTCTATCATGATTGTGAACCTATCTTTAAACAAGTTTGTTCGTAGGTCAATGGCGTGATTGTTGGGCTTGATAGGTAGAAAAATCAATGCACGGTTGTCTGCACCAGTTGATTGCACGTGACTGTCGTTGTTCTGTGATTCATGAGAAGCTGAGGATGCCATTGTTGGTGTAGTTGCAGGTTTTTTGATTGCAGATCTTCTGTGTTCTTGAGAGGTTTTGAGAGCGTAAAGAGGTAAGTTGTGGAGAAGATGGGTATTTATAAATAGGGTAGGGGAACGGTTTTGGGTTTAAAGAAATAATATTTAGAAGATAATGATTATAGAAAGGGACATTTGGTAAAAAAGTGATCGTTAGGGTGATTGTGGGCCGTAGTATTTGCAGTGTCATAAATGCTGATGGACACGTGTCTTAATGGGGTGGGTGGAAAGGTAACATGAAAAGTTGTATGGGGAACAGGCTGTTGAGAGTGTCAGGCGCGTGTATGATGACATTTGGGTGATTTGGGATAATTAAAATAAAACAATTATCCCAAATAATATCTTGTGAAGTATAATCCCAAAAAAAAATTAATATTTAGATTTCCATCTAATTATAAGATAAATAATAATTACGAAGTTTTGTTCTTCTAAAAAACCACGTTGTATAGTTTTTAGTCACAAAAGCTGCAATTTTGTATAATCTTTAAAATGTTTTCAATTAAAGACGGGTTTGTTGGGTAAATAATTTTGTTATTGAACTAGAGGGGCTCTGGTTGGTCATGAGTTTTTGGATGTGGAACCAGAGGTCTCTGGTTGTGGGTGATGAACTTGTTCATCGATGGAATGTTGGGTTTTTTTTTTTTTTTAATAAGGGACCTTGGATAGACAAACCAGAGGCTCTCGTTTAGCATGGAAAACCCTAGGATTTGAAAACATCCCCTTAACGTAGGACCAGAGGAGCTCTGGTTGAGTGAAAGGGATGTTCACTCCATAATTTAGCATTTTTGGTATCCAGAGGCTCTGGATAGTGGAACCAGAGGCTCTGGGTTGGAAAATGCATAGGTTTGTGCAATGGAAATGCTTTATGATGAATGCAAAAATCCCCCTCAAATGATGCATGGGGATGTGTATTGAGTTAAAAACTCCCCCTAGAACCAATAAGGAGGTTGAATTTGATGACTAGAGGCTCTGGTTGTGAATGATGATGCACACATATATGAAATTTGGTTAAGTTCATGTAAATGGTTATGAAAAGGATGGGTCTTTGGGACCAGAGGGCTCTGGTTCCAAAGACATCGATTCCAGAGGCTCTGGTCTTTAGAACCAGAGGCTCTGGTTATGAAGGCAATGCAAAATATGTTGATAGTATGTAATATGATGATGTATGTGAAGTCCAAATTGGACCAGAGGGGCTCTGGTCGCAAAGGACTTGGAAAGCAGAAGCTCTGGTCTTTGGAACCAGAGGCTCTGGTTACATAAATGATGTAACATGGCTAAGTTAATATGTATGAATGAATGAGGGAGACCAAGTTTGAGACCAAAGATTCTCTGGTCTCGAAGGATTGGAATCCAGAGGCTCTGGTCTATATAACCAGAGGCTCTGGATGTGAAGGGGGTACTTAGTGAAAAATCACAAAGCATTTGCTTTGGACCAAAGGGGCACTTGTGCCAAAGGCGATGAAAATATTTGGCCAAAATTTAGATAAGTATTTCTAATTGGCCAGAGGCTCTGGTCTTTAGAACCAGAGGCTATGGTTTAGAGAACTTTGGTGTTTATGGCCATAGATATATCACATGTAGGCATAACCATGAGATATTGAGGATCTTCGGTTTCAAACTAAGGATTGCCTCTAAGTGGTGAGATTCAGCATACACATCTTGCTGACAAGAAATAAAAATCTTTTCTCATCAAGAGATTTTGTGAAAATGTCAGCAAGTTGAATCTCTGTAGGAACAAAGTATATCTCTATTCTACCTTTTTCGACATTGTCTTTCAGAAAGTGGTACCTTACATCGATGTGTTTGGTCTTGGAATGTTGCTCAGGATTTGCAGAGTTGGCTATGGCACTCTTGGAGTCATAGAGGATGAGAATCTTTTCATATTCAAATCCATAGTCCTTAAGCTGAGTCTTCATCCAGAGGACTTGTGAACAACAACTAGCAGCAACAACATATTCTGCTTCTGTTGTAGAGGTTGAAACACAATTCTATTTTATAGGATGTCCAACTTACCAGCTTGTTCCCCAAGAGTTGACAGCTTCCAGTCGTACTCTTTCTATCAAGCGTGCAACCTGCATGATCTGCATCTGTGAAAGCTATTAGATCAAAGCCAGAGTTCTTTGGATACCAGAGACCCAATGAAGGGGTTCCCTTGAGGTATCTAAAGATCCTCTTGACTGCAGAAAGATGAGATTCCTTAGGATTGGCTTGATACCTTACACAAAGACATGTAGCAAACTTAATATGTGGTCTACTAGCAGTTAGATATCGGAGAGATCCTATCATGCCTCTGTAGGTTGTAACATCCACAGATTTGCCTGATGGATCAGCAAACAACTTAGCTCCTGTAGCCATAGGTGTTCTATTGTTCCACTTGAATCAATCTTCATAAAACATATAAGAATCCATGGAAAAGTCTATATATAGCAATAAGAACACTTGATGAAGGTTGAGAGAGAAAGTCAAAGTTCATATATTGGTCAAACTTCAATATACGTAAACTGATATTACAATGAAAGCTCTTACACAATTACAATGAATAAACCCTTTATATAGGGTCAAAGATGTAAGCTTAGTCAAAGTCAAACTATCTCTAGAAAAGTCAAACATGATGACTTTTACAATTATAGACAATATTTAACTTTCAAGACGAATACAATTTAACACTGATTTTTAGTTCTAACATTCTCCCCCTTTGTATTCAGACTTGAAAGAATTTGCGCACGTTGAATCTTGTTTGACATTTGTCACTTGAAGCAGTCTATGACTTCTACACAAACACTTCAGACGATCGTTTGTTGAGAAAGATCTTCTAACATTCTCCCTCTCGAATGTAGAACAGCGATGATCTTCTATTTTGAGAATGTAGAACAAAAACAGTAACAATCTTTAGATATAATCCTCATGTTGTAATCTTCAAGAATCTTCAGACAACAAACTCTAACATTCTTCCCAAAAACAAACTTCTTTAGATAACGAACCATCTTTCTCTTCAAAAGAAATCTTAATCAGTAAACTGTTGTAAAAATGATCTTCACATTCCAAAACTCTCAGACATTGTAGCACATGAATAATCTTTTCTAATAATCTCCAGTCGCACTCTTTTTGAGTCTTTTGCCGTCATTGATGTTACTCCCCTTTGATCTTTACAACATATTCCCCTTATATCGTTCGGAATTGAATATTTCATTTATTATTACATACTCCTCCTTATGATGAAATGAGAATCATTACATCATACTTCAGAATGAATGAAATCTTTCGCAAAACCGTCAATTCATAAAGTTGTAAGCAGATATTTTCAAATCCACTTGTATAATCTTTTAAGATTAAGGGAATGGGAAGATAACAACCAATTTCAATGTATGAAATTGTTTTCAATCTTATGAAAAGATTGGCCTGTGAGTATAACAAATATACTCAGTACAACGGATGTACTGTATATATATGAGACTTTTTAGGCTCATCTCACCAGGTCTTCCATTCAATCATCGATAGCTTAATAATAGCATATCTATGAATGTTTTGGCAAAATAACATATAATTTGCAAAATATGTGTAGTGTAGAAAGATAAAGCAACATATGCTTTTGTTTAGGCTCAAAAAGATAAATCGTGTGGACTACACAAATTTATAAGACTCAATGCTTGATCAAAAAGACTTGAAGGGAGGGACATATATCCTTCTGATTCAATATCAACTTTCTCCGAATGAGAAACTATAGATTGTGAGCTGCATGCCCCAAGTGTTATTGAAACACTTATCTGTTAAGAGATAAATGATAGCTGGTGGGGTTGTGACAAGAATTGGTCTGGGCTTTGCCTTTTTCAATATTAGTCTCCAAAGAATCGAGAACTAATAGATTTTGTGGTATGCCCAGTCATTTGAAGTTTGGAACAGGATTCTTATGTTCTTTTAATCCTGACACAACTCCCATCAATCTTTTAGCTCACAACAATTACCCCTCTCTTTTTCATTTTATGCTCTGCACACAAACCCTTTTGTATTTAATGCTCACTCAGATATGGTTGTCCTCTTGCGTAGGTTTGTCGGTTCTGACATTTCATAGAGGTATTTATGTTAAGCACTCAGTCCCTCCTAAATTACTGTAAGCTTAGTTGATCACAACAGTTGATCAAGAATATTATTTCTGTAAAGCACAATGATCAGATAAAATTGACCAAGAAAAATATATCGTTTAAGCACAAACAATGAAGGAGTGATACGACAAAATCATATTATTCAATATGCGAGAGAAATGAATGAAGATTTGTAAGAACAAGTTTACAGATTCTGATATTCAAAAAATTAACGAATGTATATCAATCAAAGTAAAAAAAATCAGATAACAAACTTTGAATATTAACGAGCGTATTATCACCGAAAATGATATTATTATAACAGACGTGATAATAACAATTTCAAGAATAGCTGAAACAGGTATTAGAGTCATGATCGATGAAAAATTACGCAAGTAAAATCTCAGGAAATACCTGTTCTGAAAATGTACTCGGTTTCCCAAAACAAATCATTTTCCGAAAACATTTATTGAAATTTCTAGAGACTCCCCCTACAAAATAGATTTAAGAAAATGTTTCGATTCAGTTCAAATTAAAAAAAATGGAAACATTTTTAGCACGGGTCCTAAACTAGGTGTTTAGAAACCACAACGTTTAAGCACGAGTTCTGAATTGTGCTGTTCAGAAGCCTTTGTTTGGACATATTATAACTCCCCCTGAATTTGTGCATCATAAGCAGATTATTCAGATCAGCGCAGTAATGACGCACCTGCAAAATCAGATTAGACAGATTTTGGTACCCAAATGAACTTGGGTCCTTCTTTGTTAGTATTAGGTTGCGGGATGTTATAACTTCCAAACCGTTTATTTTTATTTGATATTTTATTTTTCCCGCTTTTAACAGGATGATTATATACAAAATAAGATCCATACCGATTATTGTAATCATACCTGTTCTTACCTTTCCAAAACTTCTGATATATGTTATCATCAGTCCATCTATTGTATTGTTTCCTGTTGACAAAATTGGTTGTCTTGCATGTAGAGCACATGATTCTTCTCTAGCTAAGATGAATCAAATCAGTAGTAGATCTCACAAAACAAGGAAGATTATTAGTAACAACAGGGGTACAAGATGAAACAGATTCTGATTTATTGACCCAAATGCTTTTAACCTTTGAAGAGTAATTGGGTGATCCAATGACATACCCTTGATAATACTGATTAGAAGAACGAGAATAGTTCATAGAAACAGTTGATTTAGGGCTGCTTGAATAACTGTTCGATTTGGAACAATCATAGAAGCTGGTTTTACACTGTGAATGAGAACCAGTTGAGCTTTGAGAATAAGAAAAGTCTTTGACTTTCTTTAAAAGCTGGTCTCTTCCAACAGTAACTAAATCATACTTATTTTTCAGTTTAGTTATCATCTTCAATTCAGTTTCAAGTTCTGTCTTCAGATCAGAGTATTTCTTTGTAGTATCCAGGAGTTTACCTTCTAACTCCTTCTTAAGCATTTCAAATTTCTTTTTCTGATTATGAAACTCTCTTCTCTCTTCATCTGAGCTGCTCCTCTCATTCTCTGAAGCGATGTCAACCCATTTTTTCTTTTCAGCAAGTTCTTTAGCTATTGCTGCATATTTCTTTGCAGTATTTCGTTTTTCAAGCGCAAATTGCTTTTTCTCTTCATCTAAAGTCTTTTGCTTTAGAGCAATAGTGTCAAATAATTTCTAATTCTGGCTCAGACATTCTTCTTTGATGTCTTCCTTCTCTTTATCAGTCTTGGCTCGTTCCCAGATGATCAACTGCTCAAAATCCGAGATTCGCTTTAACAGCATTTTGGCTAGAGAGTTTATCTTATTTTCATAAGATATGCGTTCAGCACCGAATCTTTTCTGTTCTTCAAAAAATCTCTTCTTCTCTTTCTCAATCTCTATTCTCTCAAAATTCAAACTCTTCTCAGTCTCTTGAACTTTTTCCTTCTCTAAATTCAATATTCTCTTTAATTCACTCAGATCAGTCTCAGTCTCAGTTTCATTATGATTCCTTGGAGATATTCTTTCAGCATTCAGTTCACTCTGGACTTTTTGGAGTTTGTCAAATATATCTTTGTTAGATTCACTCCAAGTTTTCAATTCAACTTCACACTCTTTTCTTATTGTGTCCAGAGCTCTCTCAAGTTCACTAACTTTAGCTGATAAATATTTTTCAGAATTTTCTCTCAAAGTTCTATTTTCACTTTGCAGATCCTTAATAAAATCCTTATCAGCGTAATTCTCATCAAACATATTTAAGTATTTATCTTTATAGTCATCTACTCTCTTTTCCAACTCTGAAACTCTATCATTCAAATCTTTATTTTCTCTTTCCAATGAAACTGCCATTTTCCAATCAGATTGATCACTGGTTCTAATGCGGTGAAATCAATGACAAGAAATCAAAAAACAATTTAAGCTCAAAAACAAAACAGAAAACACAAAAACTGATGAGAAAATAGAAAAACAGCGAAAAAAACTGTCAAAAATTAGTAAAAACAGTCAAAAACAGTCATAATAGTTAAAACTGATAAGAAACAGTTTACGCGACGGAAAATAGTTAAAACAAATCTCAATCAGTTAAAAACAACGAAGAACAGTAAAAACCTCAAAATTTAGCAAATTCGGATGAAATGAAGAAAGATAGACTAAGTCTTTTAACCGAGAGCCAAATCCAGGTGAAGAATTGTACAAGGTAAGTCTAATCCGATTAAAGGGTTGTGCGAGCTATGTCTAACTCAGATGAGACTTTTGTCTGAGGTTCAAGCTAAACCGGATGAAGAGGTGCACAAAGAAGAGATGAATCCGGCTACACTTTTGTTCGAGGAAGGATGCGAGAAGAGCTTACGACTAAGTGTTAAACCGGATAAGCAGGTGACCGATGTTGGCTAAATAGGGTGAACCTTTCTCGGAGAAATGCCTAAACCGCCTAAGCCCTTGTCTGAGAAAACACCTAATCCGCCTAAGCCCTTGTCCGAGAAATCTCTTAATCCGCCTAAGCCCTTGTCCGATGAATCTCTTAATCAGATGGCTGCATGAGCAAGGAACACCTAAATCGGCTAGGCTTGTGTCCGAATTAGATATGAAAATGACTAAGTGTTGTGCGATGAAGACCAAGTCTGGTCAAGTTAGGAGAGTTAGCAATCCGGCTATCTTAATAAGAATCTGGCTAAGTCTTAAACCGGGTAAGACTTCTCGCGATTTATTCAATCTCCGGACACCTGTGAGCGATTAAAAGACAAGTTCGGTCATGTTAAGCGATCAAGGCTATTTGGTAAGCGATTTACTCAAGATTGATCAAACTAGGGGATTTAGACATCCGCCTGTTTTGTTACAAGAAATACTAAGTACAAATCCGGCTAAGCAATTTCTATTAGAACCAATCAAGCTCAGCGATTTAGATGAATTCCTTGAGCAATTTAACAATCATCAGCAAACCCAAAATTCAGAATTAGATCAAAATATGATAAACAACACAAAAACAACAACTTTTCATTCAAAATATGGATCAAAATTGACTTTATGATGAATTTTGTCAAGAACACTAAAAAATTCAAAAACACAATTTTAAACAAAACTTGAAAACTAATGATCAAAACACAAAAAATTGTATATACCAAAGATTCACAACACAAATTCACACAAAATGATCACAAAATTAACACAAAAACACAAACTTTTCAAGAATTTTCGGATCAAATTCAAAGAAAAAATGAAGAACAAGATGAACAAACAAAAAAACTTCCAGAAACTATTCTTCAAAATTTCTTCAAAAAATAATGATTCCTTTCATTGATTTCGTGCATTCCTGCTCTGATACCAATTGTTGTTCCACTTGAATCAATCTTCATAAAACATATAAGAATCGATGGCAGAATCTGGATATAACAATAAGAACAGTTGATGAAGGTTGAGAGAGAAAGTGAAACTTCATATATTGCTCAAACTTCAATATACGTAAACTGATATTACGAAGAAAGCTCTTACACAATCACAAAGAATAAAACCTTTATATAGGGTCAAAGATGTAAGCTTAGTCAATGTCAAACTATCTCTAGAAAAGTCAAACACGATGACTTTTACAATTATAGACAATATTTAACTTTCAAGACGAATACAATTTAACACTGATTTTCAGTTCTAACATGTTCTCATCGATGATGAATTTGAGAGAGTGTATTTCTTCAGAATGTCAGTCACATACTTGGACTGATTGATGAAAGTCCCTTCTGGAGTTTGTTTTATTTGAAGACCAAGGAAGAAACTAAGTTCTCCTATCATACTCATCTCAAATTTGTTTATCATCAACTCTGAGAATTTTTTTGCAAAATTTTGCATTGGTAGAGCCAAATATGATATTGTCCACATATATTTGCATAAGTAGAATGTTATCTTTTTGCTTCTTGAGAAAGAGGGTTGTATCGATTGTATCTTTTTCGAATCCATTGTCGATGAGAAAGGTGGAGAGAGTTTCATACCAGGCCCTGGGTGCTTGTTTCAGCCCATAGAGGGCTTTGTATAGAAAGGAGACGTACTCTGGATGTTTTGGATCTTCAAACTCAGGGGGCTGCTGCACGTATATTTCTTCTTGAAGCTTACCGTTTAGAAAGGCAGACTTGACATCCATCTGATAAACTTTGAAGCCTTTGTGTGCTGCATAGGCTAGGAATATTCTGATGGCTTCAAGTCTTGCAACGGGAGCAAATGTCTCATCGTAGTCAATCCCTTCTTCTTGGCAACAAGCTTGGCCTTGTTTCTTATGAGTATGCCATCTTCATCCTTCTTTTTTCTGAAGACCCATTTGATTCCTATGGCTGTCTTCCCTTTGGGTAGAGGCATGAGGGACCACAATTTGTTTCTCTCCAACTGGAGTAGTTCTTCTTGCATTGTGTCTATCCATTTTGGGTCTTGTAGGGATTCAGATATCTTCTTCTTTGATCATACTCAGAAAGTTGGCGAAGAGGCATTCATTGGCTGTTGCGGATCTCATCTTGACACCAGATGTTGGATCACCAATGATTTGGTGATGTGGATGGTCTTTTGTCCACTTTGTGCATGATTGGGGTTCTAGAGCAACATGATGCAGTTCTTCATCGACCGATGGAACTGCTTGCTCCCCCTCGAAGATATCATCTCCAGATTTATCTCTGGCTCTTGTTCCGGTTCTAAAGACACAGAAGAAGTAGAAGGTGAAGTAACATGAGTTTCCGAAAGAAATGTACCTTCAGTGTTGGAGACTTCATGTTCTTCATCAACTTTGGGAGTGGGTTTAGCAGTAGGTGTATATCCAGAGACTAATTCTTCGAAGATGTCTTCAAATAAATGAGCTAACTCTAATTCATTGGGTTTGCCAAGTGATGAATCATAGGCTCTTTTTTGAAGTCCGAGTCCTGAACTGTTGTGTCTAGAAGTCATTGGTGTGGAATCATCAAAGGACACATTGATGCTTTTGATGACGATCTTTATCCTTTTGATATAGACTCTGTAGGCCTTGGCGATTTGAGAATAGCCCAGAAAGATACCTTCATCAGCTTTCTTGTTGAACTTGCCAAGATATTCCCTATCATTGAGTACAAAGTATTTGCACCCAAAGACATGGAAATATTTGAGATTTGTTCTTCTTTGATTGATGAGTTCATAGGGTGTCTTCTAGTGCCTCTTGTTGATGATTGATCGGTTCTGGGTGAAGCATGCGGTGAAGATAGCTTCAACCCATAAAGTGATGGGTAACTCCGATGAAGCAAGCATGATCTTTGTTGCTTCCATGAGGGTTCTCTTCCTTCGCTCTACTACTCCATTCTGTTGTGGAGTTTTGGCTGCCAAAAAGTTTTGGGAAATACCTTCATTGATGAGGTATTCATCGATTTTTGTCATTTCTGAATTCAGTCCCATTGTCGCTTCTAACTTTAATGAGTTTGTGTTGTAGAAGGACTTGGAGCCTTTTCATCACCCCTATGAGAAGTTCAGAAACATCTGATTTCTTCTTTACGAACTCAACCCAGGTGTATTTGGAATATTCATCAACTAGTACTAAGATGTACTTCTTTCCGAAGAGGCTTTGTGTACATATGGGCCCACAGAGGTCTATGTGGATCATGTCCAAGGGCTTGGTGCAGGACGTTTTTGACTTAGTTTTATGAGAGGCCCGTTTCAGCTTTCCCCTCTCGCAGGCTGAGCATAGATGGTCTTTTTCAAAATTAAGATATAGAATCCCTTTGACCAGCTTCTGTTTGGCTAGCTTCCTTAGAACATCAAAGTTCAGGTGTGAGAACTTTTAATGCCATAGCCAATTTTCATCGCTCTTATGGGATACAAGGCAGAGGGTGTCTTGTCCCACAGAGGATTGAAAATCCACAAGATAGAGATTCCCTTATCTCTTTGCCTTGATGATGGTTTGGCCGGGCTGTGCTTCGATGATGCAGAAACCCTTGCGAAATCGAACTTGAAGACCATTGTCGCAGAACTGGCTTATGCTTAGTAAGTTATGCTTCAGACCTTCAACCTATGACACTTTACTGATGGAGATGTTGCCTTTTATGAGAGTGCGATATCCCTTGATGGTACCCTTATTGTTGTCTCCAAAAGTGATAGAGCCTCCAGATTTCTCAATGAAGGAGGATAGATGACTTTTGTCACCAGTCATGTGCCCAGAACAACCTGAATCCATATACCATGGTTGTACATGCTGGTCCTGCAAGACAATTTAAGGGGTTTTAGGTACCCATTTTGTTGGACCTTAAATTCAGCTTTGAGATTGATCTAATACTCTGAATGAACTCTAAGATGATTAAAGTGCAGCGGAAACAATAATAAGAACATAACAGAGTAAATAAATCAAGAACACACAGTCAAGATGAGGAAGAAGATGAATGCAGGAGAATTGCTTCAAAGGTTTTTCAATTCATTTAGTTGAAAATTTGACGATTACAATACGGAAGCACACAGATTACAAAGGCCTTAGCCGCTATTTATACTAGTTCCTAACGACCTTATTGACAAGATCTTAACACGTGAAATCATCTAAGCCGTCCAAATAAAGTCGATTAAGTCCTAGTCACGTGAGAAACACATGCAGTTAATAACCATTGAAAAATAGTTGGAACATAATCTTCACAGAAGACGAAATCCGCAGACCCTCTGTGAGCCATCTTAAAGGCTCTGCTGTAATTGACTTGCATGTTCTTATTGACAGAGGACCATTTTCCAGAACCTCTGTGAGAGACATCAGAGGTTCTGTCACACTTTACCTGCTCGAATATAAGGCTTCTGTCGTTAGTCCTCTGTTGTCTTCTGTGGAAGATATCCTTCTGTCAAGACTTGCAGAATACTTTTTCTATA
>NW_020201424.1:53446-55027 GCF_001531365.2 Cynara cardunculus var. scolymus
GCTTTAAACCCTTGTTGGAGGTTGAAGATTACATCGTGAATTTGCTCTGTTGGGGACTCTACTTGAACACTCTTGCGCAACCTTCTGCGCTTAGGAGCAGCCTCTGCTAGGCTTTCTTGGATTGCAGCCTGTGTGACCTCAACCTCTGTGGGTTGGGCCTTCGATTTCTCCTTTTTCGGTTTTAGCAGAGGACTGCTTGGACCCTCTTCTTCTGCGGGTCTCTTCTTCCCTTTCCTTTTCTCAGAAGAGTCGACATCCTTCTGAGTCTTCTTTGTCTTCTTTGGCTTTTGTGGGGGACTAACTACCTTTGGTCTTTCCTTACTCATCTCCCTAGCCTCTGCAGGCTCCTCCCTTCTTCCCTCAACCCTCATTTTTTGCAGTCTCTCTCCTATGGTGATACCTATGCGTGGAGGGGTTTCAGGGACCGGCTCTGGCCGCCTGTATCCACGTCTATACGCTTTCTTATCTTCTCTGCTAAGGTATTTGAGCATGGCTTTTGATAGTGGCCTTGGGCTTCTGTACCCTAGCTCATGCTCTATGGGGTGGAACTCCTTCATTGGATACAATCATGCGTTTGGCTCTACAGAGGGCAGCTTCTCTGCTATCATATCTCCAAAGACCAAGCCAAAGAACCTCTGTAGGATTAAGTTTGGATGATTGAGGTCCTCTTTGGCTTTCTTCTGTKCCTTCACCTTTGACTTCTCACCCCTTTGAGTAGCACACTTCTTTTTGATTAAGCCCACCATGTCATCGAAGATAAGTTGTGCGTAATCAAGGGGTAAATTGAAGTAGATACCATATACAATGGAAAGCATGGCATGTGAAGCTTGGTCATGGCTACCGAGCTTCCCTGTTAGACATCAATTAATTATGGGGAACAAAGTGTTCCACATTGGGGGAAGGCCCTTCCTTTTGAATTCAGTCCTTTTTACGATTTTTCTCTTTGCTGTGTAGGAGTGAAATTCAAGGAATTCGATCAATTCGGCGTCTGTAGGAGATGGAGCGAAGGTATCCAAATTGAGATCTTCCAAGAAAGG
Source organism: Cynara cardunculus var. scolymus (assembly GCF_001531365.2). Taxonomy (NCBI): domain Eukaryota; kingdom Viridiplantae; phylum Streptophyta; class Magnoliopsida; order Asterales; family Asteraceae; genus Cynara; species Cynara cardunculus. The sequence continues at coordinate 54,484 of NW_020201424.1, forward strand.
TAGATGCAGGGCTGTGCGTAGGGTATTTACGTTTATTTCCATTGGAACAAGCGATTTKACAGTAGGGTGTGAAGCATAACCTACTATGCTTAATCCAGAATTCTCTAGGGTAGTAATATAAGAACTGAGCAAAAATTGGGTAATATATGTTTCTGGGGTAGGTTTAGTTGCTGTGAGAGCATAATATATAGGGTGATTTCGAAGGATTTCAAGAAGAGGATATGTGAATTCAGGGAAGCTAGTTGGTGAGGGAGCGAAATAATAGTTATTGGGTTTCTTTACAGGTACCACTCTTTCATATCGATTTTGGAAGAACGATAGAGCATGAGAAGTGAGTGTCTGTGATTGATTTACTTCGTTGTCGCTAGGGTTGTGTTCAGATTGAGCGGAGACGGATGAACTTGAAGACATTGTTGCGGGTTTTGGAAAGCTTGAAATTTTGAAGGTTGGAGATTTTAGAGAAGTGAAGGGGTTTATGTTGGGGGGAAGGGTATTTATAGTGAGGAATTTGAAAGCGAACCGTTTATTAGGTGAAAAAACGTGA
>NW_020201424.1:56272-57346 GCF_001531365.2 Cynara cardunculus var. scolymus
AGTGAGATATAAGAGAGATCCAATCATACCTCTGTAGAGCTTGCACTCTACAGAAGGACCATTAATGTCTTTATGAAGTTTCTTGCCAGGGGCCATTGGTGTCCTCTTGGGAGAGGCATCATTCATCTTGTACTTGTTCAAAAGGTCATGTACATATTTAGATTGATTGATGTAATAGTCTGGTTATTATTTTGATTATATATATATGTGTATTTATTTAAATATATATATATATATATGTGATATATGTATGTGTGTATATTGTTTTAAAAAGAAGAAAAGAGGGGGAGTCGGCTTATGAACCGCCCCTCACTTTCCCTTGTGGTTATGTATGTATATATAGTTTTTATGAAGTAAAAGATACACACACATATACTATTTTGGAAAGTTTTTCTCTGAAGACTTTGAGGATTGCATAAGAAGAAGAAGAAGGTCTCAAAAGGGTTTTGATTCTCAACTTCTAAAAGGTGAGTGTATTAAGAGYTTTGGATATGAATTGCTTTCATACAGATTGATAAGCATTTAGAACTGATTATTATGAATTTGGTTATATTTTATGATGATTCATGAGTAAACCGTACAAGTGTTGTCCGGATTGAAATCCGGATACTAAACCGGCCAAGAGGTGACCGATGTAATAACTAAACCGGCCAAGAGGTGACCGGTGTATTAACTAAACCGGCCAAGAGGTGACCGGTGTATCATCTAAACCGGCCATATGGTGATCGGTTTATTTCTAAACTGTTGTGTCGAAAGGTTTGTCTATAAACCGGCTAAGGGGTGACCGGTATACTCTAAACCAGTCAAAAGGTTAAGTGATGTATCGTCCGGTATACTCTAAACCGGACAAAGGGTGTGTGGTGTATCGTCCGGTTTATTTTAAACCGGACAACGTTATAATATGAGGTATTGTCCGGACTTCTAAACCGGACAAGGATAGTTCATTTTGAAAGTGGTTTGACCGGACTTCTAAACCGGACAGGTTTGACCGGACTTCAAGTCCGGATGAAAAGGGAATGTTTTTGGGAAATGTTTTTGAAATATAATGGCAGTGTAACTGCGTGTGAGATGGCG
>NW_020201424.1:59046-60194 GCF_001531365.2 Cynara cardunculus var. scolymus
TTGGAAGATGATTTCCTTCGTCTTGAACAAGGAAACATGTCGGTTCGCCATTATACTGAAGTTTTCAGGGAACAATCTAGGTTTGCTGAAGCCTATATTATATCTGAAAACAGCAGGGTGAGAAAGTATATTTGGGGATTGGAATCGAATCTTCGAAAGTATGTGATATCCAGGAATCCGACAACATTTCAGGCGGCAGTTGATGCTGCTGAAATACTAGAACAATATATTAACCGACAACCGTAAGAAAGGGTTGGAGAGAAAAGAAAGGGGGAAGCTACGTTAACTGATTTCCGTAGACCGAGGTTTATGGAAAATATGAACCGACCACTCTCAAGATTTAATGATAAAGCTTGTACCCGATGTCATAAAATACATCAGGGGAATTGCAATACAGAATCACGAGTATGCTTTAAATGGCAGGAACCTGGACACATAGCTCGAGATTGTCGGATGATGCGAAGATGTTATATTTGTAATTCACCCGAACATATAAGTACTGATTGTCTGCAAACAAAGAATAGAGGATCTGGTTTTGCCGGAGGACGGGGATTGGGATATTCTGGGGGCCGAGGATCTAGATATGTGCCAACAGGTCGTGGCGAAGTGGATAATCGTGTTAGTCTAGGTGACGGGGAGGAACAAGACAGGGAATAAAATAAAATTTTCGTTTTTCTTGCTTGATTTTACCACCCGGTGCCGTAGCTAATCGAGTAGCTCTAGAAGCATGGGGCAAGCTCTTCTATTCTGGTTCATGGTTTCTCTCCACTTTCGTGTACTAGCTAAAGCGTTACGTATGTCCGGTGGAGATCATATTCATTCGCAGAGGGTAATGCTAAAGGGAGAGCCTTTCAAATGACGAGAGGTGAGGCGGAAGAGCACCCTGAAGTGGTAACAAGTACATTCCTTGTTAATTCAGTATGTGTGAAAGTTTTATTTGATTCGGGTGCAAATTGTTCTTTTGTGTCACCATCATTTGTTCACTGCGCACATTTAGAATCTAAAGCATTGAGTGAGGATCTAATTGTGGAAACAGCAAATGATARTGAGGTTTTAGTGAAAGAAAGAATTGATGAGTGTGTTATAAGTATAGAAGGATGTGAGGTGCCTATACAGTTATTTCCTTTACCTTTGAGGGAATTTGATGT
>NW_020201424.1:60489-61575 GCF_001531365.2 Cynara cardunculus var. scolymus
GAATAGGGTGTGTAGTCCTTATCTGGATAAATTTGTGATTGTTTTCATTGATGATATTCTGATATATTCCCGATCAGAAGAAGAACATGCACATCATTTGAGACTAATTCTGGAATTGTTGAAACAAGAGAAACTGTATGCCAAGATGTCGAAGTGTGAATTTTGGCTGCGAGAAGTTCAATTTTTGGGGCATATTATCTCATAAAAAGGGATTAAAGTGGATCCGATCAAGATCGAAGCTATTGAGAAATGGGAAATTCCAAAGACTGCAACTGAAGTCAGAAGTTTTCTTGGATTGGCTGGGTATTATCGTAAGTTTATACAAGATTTGTCTCGTATTGCTACTCTATTAACGAAGCTGACCAAAAAGAATGTGAAATATGAGTGGGATGAAGCACAGGCTCGGGCTTTTCAGATGTTAAAAGATAAATTGTGTAGTGCACCAATTCTATCTTTGCCAGATGGAGCAGAAGATTTTGTGGTATATAGTGATGCATCAAAGTTAGGTTTGGGTTGCGTGTTAATGCAACGTGGAAAGGTAATAGCTTATGCTTCCAGACAGTTAAAAGATCATGAAAGACAGTATCCTACTCATGATATGGAGTTAGCGGCAGTAGTGTTTGCTTTGAAAATATGAAGACATTATTTGTATGGAACGAAGTGTCAAATCTTCATAGATCATAAGAGCTTGCAACATTTATTTCATCAAAAAGATCTGAATATGCGACAKAGAAGATGGTTGGAATTGGTGAGTGATTATGATTGTGAGATTTTGTATCATCCAGGAAGAACAAATGTAGTGGCCGATGCGTTAAGTCGACAAGAGAAAAGCGGAACTATCAAAGCTACAGCCTTACGAGTTGCATTATTACCCAGTATTCAAGATGAGTTACAGGAATTTCAACACAAGGCAATGAAAGAGGATAAGATCAAATATGAAAGATTGGGTGGATTAATATCTAATTTGGTAAAGGATGACAAAGAATTTTGGAAGTTCCAGAACAGAATTTGGGTACCATGTTATGGTGATCTCAAAAAGCGTATCTTAAATGAAGCTCATCAGTCACGTTTTGCGATACATCCAGG
>NW_020201425.1:0-1978 GCF_001531365.2 Cynara cardunculus var. scolymus
GTTCTTGAGAGATCTCGGATCAACAACTTATAACATAAACTGTAACATTGTTTACAAAATACAGATTAACAAAAACTTTCTTAGAATACATTTATGAGTACTAAATGTCATTTAATCTAAACTTTTCCCTTGCCTTTCTCTTGCGAGGTATGATGACCTGCAAAACAGGTTAGTCCAACAACTGAGCGTTAGACGAAAAAGGTCTCGTAAGTGTATAATTCTCAAACAAACAACATATTGTCCAAACAATCACTTCAGAGTCAAAGTTGTTCTGATACATAAACTTATTTATGTCTATCGCGGTTACCCTGCCATTATATCTCTCTCTCGGTTACACCGCCATTTCATCTCTCTCGCGGTTACACCGCCATTTCATCTCTCTCGCGGTTACACCACCATTTCATTTCAAAATACTTCAACATATTAACCGAATTTGTAGTCCGGTCAATCTTGTCCGGATATGAAGTCCGGACAAACACTTAGAATATATAAGTAAATCGATCACACTTTGAGCGATTTATAATCCCGATGAAACTTGTCCAGATATCAATCCGGTTATCACATTACTTTGAGCGGTTTATATTTAATCCGCTCACCTCTTGAGCGACTTAAGGTTAATCCGGTCACCACTTGACCGGTTTAAAGTTGAGTACGGACAATGTTTGAGCGGTTTAAGAATAAACCGGTCACCTCTTGATCAATTTAAGGAAATATCTGCACAATATGTACTATAAATCATAAATAACCATTTCTAATAACTACTGAATTGTATGCAAACAATTTATACTCAAAGCATTAATACGCTCACCTTATAAATCGAATGTCCAAGCTTTTGAATTCTCTTCTTGCAATCCGTATGATTCACAAAGAAAACTTTCTAAATATAGAGTGTGTGTAAAACTCTTCATTAAATTCAAAATTTCTATTTATAGCAGTAAGGAAATGAGGTAGGCGGTGCCTCCAACCGACCCCCCTATTTCCCTTATACACATCCTAATCACTACACACACCTCACACATTCCTATCACACACACACACACACACATATATATATATATATATCTATATATACATATATATATATATCTATATATAATATATAGATATATATATATATATATTCGTTCCAAAAATCTTAAATCAAAACTTGAAACCAAAATATTACAACATTCCCTCCTTAAAAGAATTCCATCCCGGAATTCCATTTAAGCAAACAGATAAGGATATTTCATCCGCATCTCCGATTCTGATTCCCAGGTGGCGTCTGATCCCTTATGATAACACCATTGAACTTTTACTAACCCAATCTCTTTGTTTCGTAACTTCTTTACTTTGTAGTCAGTAATCTGTTCAGGGATTTCTTCAAAACATAATCTCTCATCTACCTTAATCTCAGGTAATGGTACTGCCACATCTGGACTTATTAGACACTTTCTCAAATTCGACACATGAAACGTTTCATTAATTCCACTTAATTCCAAAGGAAGTTCTAATTTGTAGGCCACTTCCCCAACCCTTCCAATAATAGTGAATGGTCCAATATATCTTGGACTTAATTTTCCTCTTTTTCCAAAACGTACCACTCCTTTCCAAGGTGATACCTTTAACATCACTCTATCACCTTCTTGGAATTCAATCGGCTTCCGACGTTTATCTGCATAACTTATTTGTCTATCCTGTGCCATTTTTATCTGTTCCCGTATTATTCCAACTTTATCTGCAGTTTGCTGAACTAACTCAGGCCCAGCTAACTGTTTTTCACCTATTTCATTCCAACACAATGGAGTTCGACATTTACGTCCGTACAGTACCTCGAAAGGTGCTGCCTGAATACTTGAATGGTAGCTATTGTTGTATGCAAAGTCCACCAAAGCCAAATGACTATCCCATGATCCTCCAAAATCAATGACACATGCTCTCAGCATATCTTCTAAAGTTTGGATAGTTCGTTCACTTTGTCCATCAGTCTGAGGGTGAT
>NW_020201425.1:2438-4008 GCF_001531365.2 Cynara cardunculus var. scolymus
GGCCACCAATAATATTGTTTCAAATCCTGATACATTTTATTTGTACCTGGATGAATTGCAAAACGTGACCTATGAGCCTCACCCAAAATACGTTTCCTGAGATCACCATAGCATGGTACCCAAATTCTGTTCTGGAACTTCCAAACCTCTCTATCATCTTTCACAAATTCAGATATCAATCCACCTATTCTTTCTTGTTTAACTTTATCCCCCTTTATTGCCTCACACTGAAATTCTCGTAATTCATCCTGAATACTGGGTAGCAATTCAACTCGTAAAGCTATAGCTTTAATGGTTCCACTTTTCTCTTGTCGACTTAATGCATCTGCTACTACATTTTCTTTTTCTGGGTGATACAAAATTTCACAATCATAATCACTTACCAATTCCAACCATTTTCTCTTACGCATATTCAGATCCTTCTGATGGAACATATGTTGTAAGCTCTTATGATCTGTGAAGATTTGGCATTTCGTTCCATATACATAATGTCTCCATATCTTCAAAGCAAACACTATTGTCGCCAACTCCATATCGTGAGTAGGATACTGCCTTTCATGATCTTTTAATTGTCTAGAAGCATAAGCTATTACCTTTCCACGTTGCATTAGTACACAACCCAAACCCATCTTTGATGCGTCACTATAAACTACAAAATCTTCCATTCCATCTGGTAAAGATAGAATTGGTGCACTGAATAACTTATCCTTCAATATCTGAAAAGCCTGAGCTTGTGCTTCATCCCACTCATATTTCACATTCTTCTTGATCAGCTTCATTAATGGAGTAGCTATACGAGAAAAATCTTGTATAAACTTACGATAATACCCAGCTAATCCAAGAAAACTTCTTATTTCAGTCGGAGTCTTTGGGGCTTCCCATTTTTCAATGGCTTCAATCTTCAAAGGATCTACTTTGATGCCTTCTTTTGAGATAACATGCCCCAAAAATTGAACTTCTCGCAGCCAAAATTCACATTTTGACATCTTGGCATACAATTTCTCTTGTTTCAACAATTCCAGAAGTAATCTCAAATGATGTGCATGTTCTTTTTCCGACCAAGAATATATCAGAATATCATCAATGATGACAATCACAAATTTATCAAGATAGGGACGATACACCCTATTCATCATGTCCATAAAGGCTGTAGGCGCATTTGTGAGTCCAAATGGCATAACCAGGAATTCATAATGACCATAACGTGTACGGAATGATGTTTTCGACACGTCTTCATTTCGAATCTTCAATTGATGATATCCGGACCGTAAATCAATCTTTGAAAAATAATTACCCCCAACCAATTGATCAAACAAATCATCAATTCTTGCGAGAGGATACTTATTCTTGATTGTCAGTTTATTAAACTCTCGATAATCAATGCACATCCTCATTGATCCATCCTTCTTTCTCACAAAAAGCACCGGCGCACCCCACGGGGAAGTACTTGGTCGGATAAAACCTTTATCCAACAATTCTTTCAATTGAGACATTAACTCCTTTAACTCAGAAGGAGCTAATCTATACAGTGCACGCGCAACAGGTGTTGCTCCAGGAATTAATTCAATCT
>NW_020201425.1:4428-6953 GCF_001531365.2 Cynara cardunculus var. scolymus
ACATTCATCAATTCTTTCTTTAACCAAAACTTCACTATCATTTGCTGTTTCCACAATTAAATCCTCACTCAACGCTTTAGATTCTAAATGTGCACAATTAACAAACGACGATGACACAAAAGAATGATTTGCACCCGAGTCAAATAAAACTTTGGCACACACTGAGTTAACAAGGAATGTACCTGTTACCACTTCAGGGTGGTGCTCTTCTGCCTCGCCTCTTGTCATCTGAAAGGCTCTCCCTTTTGTATTAGACTCTGCCTGTCTTATCCCTCCCTGTCCACTTGGACTAACACGATTATCCATTTGCCCATGACCTGTTGGCACATACCCAGACCCTCGACCCCCAAAATATCCAGATCCCCGATCTCCAGCAAAACCAAACCCTCGACTCTTTGCTTGCGGACAATCAGCATTTACATGTTGAGATGAATTACAAGTAAAACACCTCCGYGTCTTCCGACAGTCTCGAGCTATATGTCCTGGTTCCTGACATTTAAAGCATACTCGAGATTCTGTTTTGCAATTTCCCTGATGTATCTTATGACATCGGTTACATGCTTTATCCAAAAACCTTGAAATTGGTCGATTCAAAATTTCCATAAACCTTGGTATACGGAAATCAGTTACTGTAGTTTCCCCTTTTCTTTTCTCTCCAACCCTTTCTTGTGGTTGCCGGTTAATATCTTGTTCCAGTATTTCAGTAGCATCAACTGCTGCCTGAAATGTTGTCGGATTCCTGGATATCACATACTTCCGAAGATTTGACTCCAATCCACAGATATACTTTCTCACTTTACTGTTTTCAGATATTATATAGGCTTCAGCAAAACCTAGATTGTTCCATAAAAACTTCTGTATACTGGCAGACTGACATGTTTCCTTGTTCAAGACGAAGGAAATCATCTTCCAACTTYCTTACTGCAGCTTCAGGACAATACTGCATTTTAAACTTAACCACAAATTCTTCCCACGACATGGTCTTCAAAATGTTCGGATCTGAACTGGACAGAACTTCCCACCAGTATAAAGCACTTGATCTCAGACGAGATACAGCAAACATGACTCTATCCTCTTCTGCACTTTTACTGATTTGCAGACTCAGTTCTATTTCTTTAAGCCAACAYATAGCTTTRAYARGATCAYGCTCACCAGAAAACTTGGGAGGTTTACAAACAAGAAACATTTTGATATCTCCTCCTTTTTGTACTGAGGATGAAGTAAGGGGTACAGATGTACCAGTTATCGGTGTACTAGCTCCAGCTTCCTCTTGATTGGGATTTCTTACCACTTCTGGATTAGTTTGAGTTGTACGTCCCAACAATTTTACCAAACTTTCTTGGAACTTTCCCAACTCTGCTGCCAATATTTCATGGGTAATAAATCCAGGATCAGGAACATTGTGTCCACCCTTGCCCTTCCTCTTCCATGACCAGACATTGAACTTTCTTGAGCCGACAGTTCCTGTTCTTGTCTAGTACTTCTACCTCTTCCTCGGCCCCTGCTACGACTTGGCGTTTCTATTGTCATCACATTTTCTGGGGCCTCTCTTTGTGTTACAATTCTTCTTCCCCGACCTCTTCCATAATCAGTAGAGGTCCTTTCTGATTGATTGTGATTATCTGCCATTTCTCAGTATATGACTTTTTCTATCACATTTAAACGCACATGATTATTTTCATAATCAAAACATAATAACACATTTATCCTCAAGTCTATCCATAACTCAGATTATATCAATCATATATAATCTATTTTTCTCATAATAGGTTCAGCTATAACATATTCCCATGTTCATACACCCATTGAAACCTATTATAATAACTTCCGCACCTCTAGTTTAAGTCTAAGTATTTTGCAAATACCCAGATCCCTTAAACTAAGGCTCTGATACCAACTGTAACATCCCACATAATCCATGTACAGATAATCTATATCATCATACTTATAACATAAACCGTAACATCGTTTACAAAATACAGATTAACAAAAACTTTCTTAAAATACATTTATGAGTAGTAAATTTCATTTAATCTAAACTTTTCCCTTGCCTTTCTCTTGCGAGGTATGATGGCCTGCAAAACAGGTTAGTCCAACAACTGAGCGTTAGACCAAAAAGGTCTAGTGAGTGTATAATTCTCAAGCAAACAACATACTGTCCAAACAATCAGTTCAGAGTCAAACCTGTTCTGATACATAAACTTATTTATGTCTCTCGCGGTTACACCGCCATTATATCTCTCTCTCGGTTACACCGCCATTTCATCTCTCTCGCGGTTACACCGCCATTTCATCTATCTCTGTTGGACCGATACTAGGGAACCACCCACATGATATTGTCCGCTTTGGGCTGCCCCTTCCGGCAACAACCCCTCACGGCTTTAAAATGCGTCACTGGTAGGAGTAAGATCCCCCCTTCCTTATAAGGAAGACGAATCCCCTAGCCTCACCGATGTCGGATGCTCCTTCATTGCTACAGGAGCTTTGGGTTTAAGAATCGAGGATTTGACCGGCTTGAGGGAACA
>NW_020201425.1:7374-8344 GCF_001531365.2 Cynara cardunculus var. scolymus
GCGGTTACACCGCCATTTCATCTCAAAATACTTCAACATATTAACCGTATTTGTAGTCCGGTCAATCTTGTCCGGATATGAAGTCTGGACAAACACTTAGAATATATAAGTAAATCGATCACACTTTGAGCGATTTATAATCCGGATGATACTTTGAGCGGTTTATATTTAATCCGCTCACCTCTTAAGCGACTTAAGGTTAATCCGGTCACCACTTGACCGGTTTAAAGTTCAGTACGGACAATGTTTGAGCGGTTTAAGAATAAACCGGTCACCTCTTGATCGATTTAAGGAAATATCCGCACAATATGTACTGTAAATCATAAATAACCATTTCTAATAACTACTGAATTGTATGCAAAAAATTTATACTCAAAGCATTAATACACTCACCTTATAAATCGAATATCCAAGCTTTTGAATTCTCTTCTTGCAATCCGTATGATTCACAAAGAAAACTTTCTAAATATAGAGTGTGTGTAAAACTCTTCATCAAATTCAAAATTTCTATTTATAGCAGTAAGGAAATGAGGTAGGCGGTGCCTCCAACCGACCCCCCTATTTCCCTTATACACATCCTAATCACTACACACACCTCACACATTCCTATCACACACACACACACACACACACACATATATATATATATATATATATATTCGTTCCAAAAATCTTAAATCAGAACTTGAAACCCGAATATTACATTATGTCCATTATATCCACTGCCACCATTTGGACCCATTAAGGACCGCTAAGACCCATTCTTCTTTAATTACTTACATTAACGTCTGATTATACCAATATTGAACCATTTAGTACCATCATGGCTCAATTAGACCCATTTACACTAGCTATGGATAACTGGCCCCATTAAACCATTTGGGTCCAAAAAGACTAATTATAACCTAGTTTGAGTCGTGTTGACCCAATTTGACTTCTTAAGAAGAAATAGGCCAATTATATCCACTAA
>NW_020201425.1:9494-10512 GCF_001531365.2 Cynara cardunculus var. scolymus
AGCCCTATTAACCTAATAGGGTGTAATCAGACTAATTATGATACATTTATTATCATTTTGAGCCAAATGACTCGATTATACCAAATAGGAACCAATATCCCAATAAGTGTAGATGGACCCATTAAGGACACTAAAGACTCATTCTACCTCAATCTGTCATATTAACATGTAGTTACACCAACTATGACCCATTTAGTGTCATTTTGACCAAATTAAACTCGTTACGAAGTAATGGGCCCATTAAAACCATCAGGGTCTAATGGGACTGATTTTGACCTATTTGGTGTCATTTTGACTCAATTGGATTTTTTAACGAGAATTATGCCCATTAYATCCACTGCCACCATTTGGACCCATTAAGGACCGCTAATACCTATTCTTCCTCAATTACTCACATTAATGTCAGATTATACTAATTTTGAACCATTTAGTACCATCATGGCTCAATCAGACTGGATAGGAGAAATAAGCCCTGATAACCATTAAGGTCTGAACAAACCAAATATGGCCCATTTAGTGTCAATGTGACGCAATTACACTAGTTATGGATAACTGGCCCCATTAAACACATTTGGGTCTAAAAAGACTGATTATTACCTAGTTTGAGTCGTGCTGACCCAATTGGACTTCTTAAGGAGAAACATGCCAATTATATCCACTAACACCAAATGGACCCTTAATCACTCCATTTAAATTCTGATTAGACTAATTATGACCAACTAAGCACATCATACCCATTATATCTGATCAAACAAAATATGACCCGATTAGTGTCATTTTGAGCCAATTAGAATCCTTATGGATAAAAGAGCCCTATTAACCTAATAGGGTGTAATCAGACTAATTATGATACATTTATTGTTAATTTGAGCCAAATGACTCGATTATACCAAATACGAACCAATATCCCAATAAGTGTAGATGGACCCATTAAGGACACTGAAGACTCATTCTACCTCAAATAGTCATATTAACATGTAGTTACACCAACTATGACCCATTTAGTGTCATTTTGACC
>NW_020201425.1:11982-19521 GCF_001531365.2 Cynara cardunculus var. scolymus
AACTATGACCCATTTAGTGTCATTTTGACCCAATTAGACTCGTTACGTAGAAATGGGCCCATTAAAACCATCAGGGTCTAATGGGACTGATTTTGACCTAGTTGGTGTCATTTTGACTCAATTGGACTTTTTAACGAGAATTATGCCAATTATATCCAACGCCACCATTTGGTCCCATTAAGGACCGCTAATACCCATGTTTTCGTTGTGGGTGAAATTGCATAACATTCCTCTAGTTGCTTTCAATAGAGAGGGTGTTAGTCGTATAGCAAGTGTATTTGGAGTCCCTAAATAGATGGATTCTTTTACTGCTGCAATGTGTGAGAAGGCTTGGGGTCGGCCCGGGTTTGCCAAAGTGTTGGTTAAGGTCTGGGCTATTGGGGAACTAAAAAGGAAAATTGAGGTGGAAATTCCAAACCTAAATGGAGGGGATACTGAAAGTGTACAAATACAGGTTGAATATTTGTGGGAGCCGGTTCAATGTTCCCATTGCCAAATATTTGGTCACAAAATCTCGTCCTGTGCAAAAGCCGCTAGTCTCAATAAAGGGAAGCATGTCGATGTGAGTAAAGACTCAGAAGGGTTTATTAGAGTGGAGAAAAAATAATGGCGTGCCAAATCTGGAGGTAAGCCCAATCAATCTGGTGCCCGGCAAGTAAATGAGAGTGCGAAGTCTGGCCTTCATGCACCGTTCTTGGTAGCGAATACTTCACGAAGTGAACAGGAACAGGAAAGGAATATGGGTACCTCTGATGTAGACCCGGTTGTTCAACATGGAAATAATGTGAGAAATGCTTATTGTGATTCAGGTATGAATGTAGTTTCTGGGGCCTATTCTTCCCAGTCTTCCCAATCTACTCATTCTATGACTACTTCTACTCCACTTCTTTCTTCTGTGATAAAAAACTTTCGTTTACCACGAAGGGGGGGGGTTATGAAAGACAATGTGGAAGCTTCTAACAGATTTGGAGTTCTTGAGAAGTTAGGGGGAGAGGGTTCTCAATTGGACTCTCATGATGGTGCTGGAAAAGATCCTGTTGTGCGAAATGTGGATGAGGATAATCAGGGTCAAGGGGATGTTCCAACCTCTTCATCATGTTGAACTTTGCTTCGTGGAATATCCGGGGGCTCAACTCTCTGGTTAAACAAAAAGTGGTGAGAAATTTTATTCAGTGTAATGATTTATGTTTGTGTGTCATTGTAGAATCGCACGTTTCTAAAGATTCCCTAGAAAGTGTTTGCCCTAATTCTTTTGGTCGATGGTATTAGATGTCTAATCAAGTTGTGTGTGAGTCTGGAACTCGTATAATCCTAGCATGGGATTCACGAGTTTTAGATGTTATGGTCTTGGAGGCCCATAGTCAATTCCTAAATTGTAAGGTATTTTTACGGGGTGGCGAAGATTGTATTTTCCTTTCTCTGGTTTAATGGGGGATTTCAATACCATGTTACTTCCACATAATGAGTTTGGTGGGTCTTCTCGCCGTAATACGGATATGTCAGACTTTTTTATGTACGTTGAGGATGTTGAAATATTTGATCTACACTACACAGGTGTCCATTTCACTTGGAACCAAAAGCCGAACTCAAAAGGGGGTATCATGCGTAAACTCGATAGGGCTATGGCTAATTCAGAGTTTACTTCTAAATTCCATGATGCCTGTGTACAGTTTCATCCATCGGGCTTTTCGGACCATTCGCCGATGGTCTTATCTTTCAAAGGTGGCGCTCGGAAAAGAAGGTATGGTTTCAAATTCGACAATTTCATGACAGACCACCTAGCTTTTTTACAAGTTGTTAAGGACGAATGGGCAAAACATATTGAGGGCACCTTTATGTTTCGAGTAACTTCTCACTTGAAGGCTCTCAAAACTCCGCTTCGTAAACTTCAGAATTCTTATCATAACCGGGGAAAACGTGTCTCATTTTTGAAGACTGAATTAGATCGTATTCAACTGGATGTAGATAAAGACCCTTCCAATGACGAGTTGGGTCTTGAACTTGGTCATATCCGTATTGCGTATCAGAATGCTTGTTGGGACGAGGAATATGCTGCTAAGCAATGGGCCAAAATTAAATGGTTGAATGAAGGTGATATGAATACCAAATTCTTCCATAAGGTGATCAAAGAGCGCCATTACTCCAACACCATTCATTCAGTCTGTACTAGTGGTGGTGATTACATCTACGGTGAAGATGTCCTGAAAATGTTTGTTGATCATTTTAAAGATTTTTTTGGGTAGGACGTATGTTTCCTCCGATCCGTCTATGCCTGAAGATGTCTTCACAAGAAAGCTCTCTTTATTGGAAGCTAACTACATGATCCAGCCGATTCTAAATGATGAAATTAAAAATGCTATGTTTAGCATTGGAAATTATAAAGCTCCAGGATCTGATGGATTTTCTTCCAAGTTTTTCAAAGCTGAGTGGGATATTGTTGGTCGTGATGTGGAGATTGCTATCCACAATTTCTTTTATCGAGGTAACCTCCCGAAGAATTTGAATCATACTTTTATATGTCTTCTCCTTAAATCTGTTAATGCATCTAGGGTTACGGATTACCAGCCTATAGCTTGGTGTACAATGCTTTACAAATGCATTAGTAAAGTCATTGTAAACAGAATGAAGGGATCTTTGGATTCCTTAATTGATAAAGCACAATCAGCTTTTATTTCGAGTAGCAGAATTACGGATAATATTCTTATGGCATATGAGCTTGTTTCTGGGTACCAGTTCTCAACGGCCTACCTAGATGTGCGTTCAAAATTGATATAAAAAAAGCTTATGATACTGTGGACTGGCGTTTCCTCATTGTTATGCTCCAAGGTTTAGGATTCCATCCAGTTTTGGTCAAGTGGATAAGGGAGTTGGTGTCTACCATTTCTTATCCACTTGCGATTAATGGTAATTCCTATGGGTTTTTTCATGGAGGGAGGGGTCTTAGACAAGGGGATCCTTTATCCCCATATCTATTCACGATTGTGATGGAGGGGTTTTCTATGCTCCTTAAGCATTGTATTCGGGAAGCAGCTGATTTTGGGTACCATCGGGGTTGTGATGAGCTGGATTTGACACATCTTTGTTTTGCTGATGATTTGTTTGTTTTTACTAAAGGGGATGTTCTTTCGGTGGAAGTGCTAAAAAAGGCACTCTTTCTTTTTCAGAGTCGTTCGGGATTAGCACCAAGCCTTGAAAAAAGCGAAATTTACTTTGGTAATGTGCCTCCTAACATTAAGGAGGCCATTCTAGAGTGTCTACCATTCAAGCTTGGTTCGTTTCCTGTCTGATACTTGGGGGTTCCTTTATCTCAGGCTCGGTTGAAGCTATGTGATTATGCTCCGTTAATTGCTAAGGTGAAGGGTCACATTCTTAATTGGAAGTCCAAGTTTCTATCGTTTGGAGGGAGACGTCAACTTATAATATCGGTCCTGCAATCCCTTCAGCTTCATTGGATGTCGGTGTTCTTATTCCCGTCTGGGGTAATCCATGATTTAGAATCTACTTTTTGGAAATTTCTTTGGGCTCCAAGGGATGATCCTCGAGGTAGATGTAGGTTATCTTGGGATGAGGTCTGTCGACCTCTTGAATCTTGAGGCCTTGGGATTAAGCGATTGTCCACTTTTGGAATAGAGCGTTATTTGCTAAACATGTGTGGGATATTGTGAGGCATCGGGATTCTCTGTGGGTTTGTTGGGTGTATAGTCATAATCTTCGCTCCTCACAATTCTGGCTGGTTAGGAAAAGCTCTAATTGGTCGTAGGTCTTTCCTAAGCTGTTGGACTTACGTAGTCAATTGCGTAGATTTTTCTTTTCCCAGGTTGGTGATGGTCGGGATACAAATGCTTGGGAGGATGGTTGGCTATCCTGTGGTCATCTTTCGGCTTTTATCTCTTATCGGTTTGTCCATTCATTTGGGTTCTCAACTTTTACGACGGTTCGTGATCTACTGATGAGTTGGGAGGGTGTTTGGCCGGATGATTGGAGTAGCAGGTTTGCTGAGCTGCATTCTTCTCCGTTACCGTTGTTGATTGATTCAGTTCGTGACAGAGTTCTTTGGGGTGAAGATCGTACTTCTGCTTCGAATTTAACGGTGAGTAATGTTTGGGCTTTGTTAGAGGGATCTCACCCGATTGTTCCTTGGCACAAAGCGGTATGGTTATCTGGCCATATCCCTAAGCATGCGTTCTGTTTGTGGCTTGCTTGTCAGAGGCGTCTTCCTACACAAGATCGTATGCTTTGGAAGGATGAACCACCGGATCTGGAATGCTTGCTTTGTAGACATTGTATGGATAGCCATTCCCACTTATTCTTTCAGTGTTCTTATGCTCATGAAGTTTTGGAAACAATTTCGGATTCAAGTCGACGTCCGAAAAGTGTAAAGAAGAAGCTTGCGTTGGCAGCGTCTGTTTTTTATATTTGGCAGGAGCGAAATAGACGTCTCTTTACTGAGGAAAGCCACACAACTTTGCAACTTATCAAAGTTATCATGATTCTATTTCAATTCCTGCGGATTGGTTGACGAGGCAGCCTGTGAGAAGTGTTGGTTGATATGGTGGATCGTTTATGGGTTTGGGGGGCTTCTTTGTGTTTTATGCTCCTCTATTTTATTTTTTGTTGTCTGTTTGAGTCTGTTGGGCTTTGTTCCTTTTGGCTTGTTGTGGCTTGGTATGAGGTGTTGGCCAAGTCTTTGGGTTTTATTCTTTGTAAGTAGTGGTCAAATATTTGTCTTTCCGCTGTATTTCTTTTACGGTTTATAAATTTGCCTGGTTTCCTTTAAAAAAAAGGTCTGATTATACTAATTTTGAACTATTTAGTACCATCATGGCTCAATCAGACTCAATAGAAAAAATAAGCCCATGATAACCATTAAGGTCTGAACAAACCAAATATGGCCCATTTAGTGTCATTGTGACCCAATTACACTAGTTATGGATAATTGGCCCCATTAAACTCATATGGGTCTAAAATGACTAATTATGACTTAGTTTGAGTCGTGTTGACCCAATTCGACTTCTTAAGGAGAAATAGGCCAATATCCACTAACACCAAATGGACCCTCAATCACTCAATTTAATGTCTGATTAGACTAATTATGACGAACTAAGCACATCGTACCCATTAAGTCTGATCAAACTAAATATGACCCGATTATTGTCATTTTGAGCCAATTAGAATTCTTATGGATAAATGAGCCCTATTAACCTAATAGGTTGTAATCAGACTAATTATGATACATTTATTGTCATTTTGAGCCAAATGACTCGATTATACCAAATAGGAACCAATATCCAATAAGTGTGGATGGACCCATTAAGTACACTTAAGACTCATTCTACCTCAAATAGTCATATTAACATGTAGTTACACCAACTATGACCCATTTAGTGTCATTTTGACCAAATTAGACTCGTTACGAATAAATGGGCCCATTAAAACCATCAGGATCTAATGGGACTGATTTTGACCTATTTAGTGTCATTTTGAGTCAATTGGACTTTTTAACGAGAATTAGGTCCATTATATCCACTGCCACCATTTGGACCCATTAATGTAACGTCCCAAACCATAAAATGCATGTAACACATATTTCATACAAAAGAAATACATGATATTATCTCATTCAGGTCCCTTAGTACAAGAATTTATTATAAGAAATACAAGGTCCAAAAATTCAAATATATTTCTTGTAATAATCAATCAAAACTATACATCAAGACAGATCTTCATGTAGAAATGCGTATAGGAAAAATATCAAATTTTCCMTTTTCCCTTACCGTCCGAACCTCCTGCAATAGATAGTTAAAATCACAAAACGAGGGTTAGACCGAAAGGTCTAGTGAGATACCCTATTATGATATTGCAGGGTGAAAATCACCAAAACCTTTATGTAAAACAACTATTCATATATATCAAATATATGAACGAATAGGAACAAAATACCAAATCCTTTCAACTTTTCAAACTAAGCATTTAGCTATTCAAATATCATACCTTTGAACCAGCTAGGTTCCATATAATGCCACTTTTAATCCTTTTCAAATCAACAAGGTTATTTAAAATATCAAGCCAAACCTGATGTTTCTCCTCAATAACATCCAGACTATGATTTTCAATAAAAACCTTGATCCTAAATCTTTAAATCACAAAACAATAAAGATTACAGACCACGGTAGTCTTAAGGGATATAATAGAAAGAGTTATATCATGCAACACACATACAAATGCCACTCTTATATCAAATGTACACCTCTCCTTGATATGCCRCCCTTATCCCATGGTACACCTCTCTTTGATATGCCACCTTTATTTCCTCATCAAAACATTTCACAAAAATAATTYCAAATAGACCTCAGCCATTGAAATTATTATCAATCCAAAAATAATTTATATCAAATCTCCATTTTATGATAAAATAAGAATTTTATCAATCAAGCACAAGGCGCAATACAAATCCGATCAACATAGACTTGGCCAGACTTCATCTCCGGTCAAGTCTTAGTCGGTTTACCAAATCTGGACAACTCATCGCCCAAGGCTTGTCCGATTTAACACTTTAATTATAAATTCCATCTTTTGTCCGGATAAAAGTCAGGACAATACATCGTTCAAAGCTTGACCGATTTAAAACTGAACCACTTAACGCTTGATCGGTTTATGGCTTAATCGCCCAACCCTTGCCCGATTTAAACTTAATCCGGTCAGCCTTTGTCCGGATAAAACCCTTAAGCAAAATAACTGATTTCTTTCCAATAATAAATAACATTCAAATAAAAACAGTAACAAGTTTTATGCAAAAAGGTTTAGAAATTACTCACCTTAACAAGATTTTTGAAAACAACCTTCTTAAAATCAGATACTTGAAATCCGGTCACTCCCTCTATCCTTAAATCGCACAACTTTTAAAATAGGCAAGAAGAAGATAATGGAGACTTCAACCTCCTTTTATATCTTTCTAAAATTGGAAGGTCGGCTAAACAGCCCCCTTCCCATGCTAACCACTTCATGCACATGCATACATCCACACACCATGCATTCTTATATAACATGCATGTATGCATATATATATATATATATAATTCCACATATACATATATAATTTTGGACACACACAGACACACATCCAATCTCATACATGCATCCATATTATGCATATAATTTCACATACTAGCATGATCAAATATAGCAATTTATCATGTTGTCACATAGAAATTTTGTAACAAATAATCACGTATTTATTACCTCGGGTGATAACCAAGATCCAGTTATCACAATTAAGGACCGCTAAGACCCTTTCTTCCTCAATTACTCACATTAACGTCTGATTATACTAATTTTGAACCACTTAGTACCATCATGGCTCAATTAGACTCAATAGGAGAAATAAGCCCATGATAACCATTAAGGTCTGAACAAACCAAATATGGCCCAATTAGTGTCATTGTGACCCAATTACACTAGTTATGGATAACTGTCCCCATTAAACCCATTTGGGTCCAAAAAGACTAATTATAACCTAGTTTGAGTCGTGTTGACCCAATT
>NW_020201425.1:20235-28464 GCF_001531365.2 Cynara cardunculus var. scolymus
AAGTGTTGACCGGTTTATTCTTAAACCGCTCAAGTGTTGTCCGGATATCTCCTTTAACCACCCAAGTGTTGACCGATTTATTCATAAACCACTCAAGTGTTGTCTGGATATCTCCTTAAACCGCCCAAGTGTTGACCGGTATATTCTTAAACCGCTCAAGTGTTGTCCGGATATTTTCTTAAACCGCCCAAGTGTTGTTCGGTTTAGAGATAAATCATTCAAGCCGTGTCCGGATTGTCACGTTTTGTTCTAAGTCTTTGTCTAGACTTGATATCCGGACAGTGATGACGGATTCCTTATTCGACTAAAATTGATTAAAGTTACATTCCGCGAGAGAGATGAAATGGCGGTGTAACCGCGAGAGAGATGAAATGGCGGTGTAACCGCATGAGAGATGAAATGGCGGTGTAACCGCAAGAGAGATGAAATGGCAGTGTAACCGCGAGAGAGATGAAATGGCGGTGTAATCACGAGAGAGATGAAAAGATATGTGATAGATATTGATAAAATGTTTGTGATAAACAGGTTTGATTCTAAACTACTAGTTTAGAAAATATGTTGTTAGTATGAGTTATATACAGTCACTAGACCTTTTGGGTCTAACGCTCAGTTGTTGGACTACCCGGTTTTGCAGGTCATCATACCTCGCAGGATAAAGGAAAGGGAAAAGTTTAATGTTAATGATATTTGTTTACTCATAAGTGTATTAAAGAATGTTTTTTGGTAGTCCGTGTTTTGTAATAATACTATTTTTACTATTATGAGAATTTGTATGTGGATTATCTGTTTATGGAAACTGGGGGTTGTTACAAGGAACCAATATCCCAATAAGTGTAGATGGACCCATTAAGGACACTTAAGACTCATTCTACCTCAAATAGTCATATTAACATGTCGTTACAACAACTATGACCCATTTAGTGTCATTTTGACCCAATTAGACTCGTTACGAAGAAATGGCGCATTAAAACCATCAGGGTCTAATGGGACTGATTTTGACCTAGTTGGTGTCATTTTGACTCAATTGGACTTTTTAACGAGAATTATGCCCATTATATCCACTGCCACCATTTGAACCTATTAAGGACCGCTAGTACCCATTCTTCCTCAATTACTCATATTAACGTCTGATTATACTAATTTTGAACCATTTAGTACCATCATGGCTCAATTAGACTCAATAGGATAAATAAGCCCATGATAACCATTAAGGTCTGAACAAACAAAATATGGCCCATTTAGTATCATTGTGACCCAATTACACTAGTTATGGATAACTGGCCTCATTAAACCCATATGGGTCTCAAAAGACTAATTATGATCTAGTTTGAGTCGTGCTGACCCAAATGGACTTCTTAAGGAGAAATAAGCCAATTATATCCACTAACACCAAATGGACCCTCAATCACTCCATTTAATGTCTGATTAGACTAATTATGACGAACTAAGCACATCATACCCATTAAGTCTGATCAAACTAAATATGACCCGATTAGTGTCATTTTGAGCCAATTGGACAGGGTTTGCTTGCCTGTAAAAAATGGGGGGCTTGGCATGAAAAGCCTGGGGCTTTGAAATAGGTGCTTGTTGTTTAAACATATTTGGGATATTCTTACTAGAAGAAGATCCATGTGGGTTTCTTGGATTCATTCAAACTGTATTCGGGGGAGAAATTTTTGGGTGATAAAGAAGAGAAATGAATGGTCTTGGCTTATACGGAAACTTTTAGAGTTAAGACCTCATTGTAGGAGATTTTCATCTCGAATGTGGGTAATGGAATGTCTACGCATGCTTGGGAAGACACTTGGAGTGAACAGGGTCCCCTAATCCATTTGCTATCGTATAGGTTCATAAATAGCCATGAGTTTCATAATAACTCTACGATTTATGACCTCATACAACGGTTTGGTAATTCGTGGCCGGATGAATGGATACAACGGTGTCCCCAGTTGCAGTAAATTGTGATCCCTTCCCCTAGTCCTTTAGAGGATACGATTAGGTGGCTTGAGCCTCATAAGAATAGGCAGCCTTTTACGGTGAAGGGGGCATGGAAAACTTTGCAAGAAGTGGGACCGATTGTGCATTGGCACAAGGTGGTTTGGAATAAAGCATACATACCTAAACATGCTTTTGCATGTGGATGGCGTGTCAGAAAAGATTACCAACCCAAGACCGCATTTGCCAGTGGAAGCATGAACCCCTTGATCTGAAATGTGTTTTTTGCAACTTGGTGATTGAAACGCACAATCACTTATTCTTTGAGTGCAACTATTCGAGTAGTATTTGGCAGGTAATAAAGAGGGAAATTGGGATCTAGATGTGTCCGGACAATTGGGAGGATATCCTTAATATGGGGATATTGCAAGAATGGAAATTGTGGTCTACGGTTCAAAAACTTGGTATCTCGGCTACGGTGTACCACATATGGATGGAAAGGAATAGAAAGTTTTTTGACAATCATAACCGTTCTGGATCTCAAGTTGTGGCTGATATCAAGATACAGATTCTTCAAATAATGGCGTGGAAGACAAGTAAGAAGCTTACGAAAATAAATGACACGTGATCATGAGGTTGGTGATGGGTTTCGATTCTGGGAGGTTTTGGTGATTTGCTCTATCTATTTTTTTGCTTGTTTTACATTTCTTTTTTGGTGCATTTCCCTTTGTTTATTTTGGCTTCTTATGGCTTGGTTTGTGAGTCAAAGTTGCCGTAGTTTTTCTTGCTGATTTGTACTTTCTTTGCTTGCTTTTATTTGCATTATAAAATTGCCTGGGAATTATCCCCTTTCAGTAGATTCCTTATGGATAAATGAGCCCTATTAACCTATTAGGGTCTAATCAGACTAATTATGATACATTTATTGTCATTTTGAGCCAAATGACTCGATTATACCAAATAGGAACCAATATCGCAATAAGTATAGATGGACCCATTAAGGACACTTAAGACTCATTCTACCTCAAATAGTCATATTAACATGTAGTTACACCAACTATGACCCATTTAGTATCATTTTGACCCAATTAGACTCGTTACGAAGAAATGGGCCCATTAAAACCATCAGGGTCTAATGGGACTGATTTTGACCTAGTTGGTGTCATTTTTACTCAATTGGACTTTTTAACAAGAATTATATCCATTATATCCACTGCCACCATTTGGACCCATTAAGGACCGCTAAGACCCATTCTTCCTTAGTTACTCACAATAACGTCTAATTATACTAATTTTGAATCATTTAGTACCATCATGCCTCAATCAGACTCAATAGGAGAAATAAGCCCATGATAACTATTAAGGTCTGAACAAACCAAATATGGTCCATTTAGTGTCATTGTGACCCAATTACACTAGTTATGGATAAMTGGCCCCATTAAACCCATTTGGGTCTAAAAGGACTAATTATAACCTAGTTTGAGTCGTGTTGACCCAATTGGACTTCTTAAGGAGAAATAGGCCAATTATATCCACTAMCACCAAATGGACCCTCAATCACTCCATTTAGTGTCTGATTAGAATAACTATGACGAACTAAGCACATCATACCCATTAAGTCTGATCAAACTAAATATGACCCGATTAGTGTTATTTTGAGCCAATTAGAATCTTTATGGATAAATGAGCCCTATTAACCTAACAGGGTCTAATCATACTAGTTATGATACATTTATTGCCATTTTGAGCCAAATGACTCGATTATACCAAATAGGAACCAATATCCCAATAAGTGTAGATGGACCCATTAAGGACACTTAATTAGACTCATTACGAAGAAATGGGCCCATTAAAACCATTAGGGTCTAATGGGACTGATTTTGACCTAGTTGGTGTCATTTTGACTCAATTGGACTTTTTAACGAGAATTGTGTCGATTATATCCACTACCACCATTTGGACCCATTAAGGACCGCTAAGACCCATTCTTCCTCAATTACTCACATTAACGTCTGATTATACAAATTTTGAACCATTTAGTACCATTATGGCTCAATTAGACTCAATAGGAAAAACAAGCCCATGATAACTATTAAGGTCTAAACAAACCAAATATGGACCATTTAGTGTCATTGTGACCCAATTACACTAGTTATGGATAACTGGCCCCAYTAAACCCATTTGGGTCTAAAAGGACTAATTATAAGCTAGTTTGAGTCGTGTTGACCCAATTGGACTTCTTAAGGAGAAATAGGCCAATTATATCCACTAACACCAAATGGACCCTCAATCACTCCATTTAGTGTCTGATTAGACTAACTATGCGAACTAAGCACATCGTACCCATTTAGTCTGATCAAACTAAATATGACCCGATTAGTGTTATTTTGAGCCAATTAGAATCCTTATGGATAAATGAGCCCTATTTACCTAATAGGGTCTAATCAGACTAATTATGATACATTTATGGTCATTTTGAGCCAAATGATTTGATTATACCAAATAGGAACCAATATCCCAATAAGTGTAGATGGACCCATTAAGGACACTTAAGACCCATTCTACCTCAGTTAGTCATATTAACAAGTAGTTACAGCAACTATGACCCATGTAGTGTCATTTTGACCCAATTAGACTCGTTACGAAGAAATGGTCTGATGTAACCCATCAGGGTCTAATGGGACTAATTATGACCTAGTTGGTGTCATTTTGACTCAACTGGACTTTTTAACGAGAATTATGCCCATTATATCCACTGCCACCWTTTGGACCCATTAAGGACCGCTAAGACCCATTCTTCCTCAATTACTCACATTAATGTCTGATTATACTAATTTTGAACCATTTAGTACCATATGGCTCAATTAGACTCAATAGGAGAAATAAGCCCGCGAAAACCATTAAGGTCTGATATAACCCCCCAAAACACACATTACATATAGCACATATGTCATACAAAAGAAAGACATGTTTATATCACATTCAGGTTTCTTAATACAAGAAATCTCTATACAGAATACAAGGTCCAAAAATTCTAATACATTTCTTGTATAAATCAACGTTCAATAATCAAAAGTGTACATCAAAGATAGATCTTCACTTAGAAATGCATATAGGAAAATATTACATTTTCCCCTTCCCCTTACCGTCGGTACCTCCTCCAATACATAGTTAAAATCACAAAACGAGGGTTAGACCAAAAGGTCTAGTGAGATACCCTATTTATGTCATTGCAGGGTGAAAATGACCAAAAACTTTTATGGAAAACAACTATTCGTATATATAACAAATATATGAACAAGTAGAGACATAATACCAGATTCTTTCCACTTTTCAAGCTAAGCACTCAGCTATTCAGATCTCATACCTTTGAACCAATCAGGATTCATATAATGTCACTTTTAAACCTTTTTCTAACCAAACAAGGTTTATATAAAGTTCAGGCCAAACCTGTTATTTTCTCCTCAATAACATCCAGACTATGATTTCCAATAAGAACCTTGATCCTAAATATTTAAATCACAAAGAAATAAAGATTCCAGACCATGGTAGTCTTAAGGGATATAATAGAAAGAGTTATATTATACAACACACATACAAATGTCACCCTTATATCAAATGTACACCTCTCCTTGATATGCCACCCTTATCCATCGTACACCTCTCCTTGATATGCCACCCTTATCCCATGGTACACCTCTCCTTGATATGTCACCCTTATTTCTTCATCAAAACTTTTCGCAAAAACAATTCCAAATAGACCGCATCCAATGGAATTATTATTAATCCAAAATCATTTATATCAAATTTCCATTTTATGATAAAATAATAATTTTCATCAATCAAGCACAAGGCATAGAACAAATCCGGTMAACATAGGCTTGGCCGGACTTCATCTCCGGTCAAGTCTTAGCCGGTTTACCAAATCCGGACAACTCATCGCCCAAGGCTTGTCCGATTTAATACTTAGATTAAATTTTAACATCTTCGTTCGGATAACAAGTCCAGACAATACATCGCTTAAGACTTATCCGATTTAAAACAATTCGGTCACCACATGGTCGTATTCATACTTCTCCGTTCAAAATGTTTACCACATTTATCATTCATAACTCGCTCAGTGCTTAACCGGTTTAAAACTAAACCGCTGAAGACTTGTTCGGTTTAGGGCTTAATAGCCTAACCCTTGTTTGATTTAAGAATAATCCAGTCACCCTTTGTGCGGATAAAACCCTTAAACAAATAACTGATTTCTTTCCAAAATAAACAACATTCAAATAAAACCAGTAACAAGTTCTATGCAAAAGGTTTAGAAATCACTTACCTTGAAAAACCTTTTGAAATCAACTTGATCTTGAATCCGGTCAACTTAAATCGCACAAACACTTCTCACAAATAGCAGCAGAAAATGCAAATGGAGGTTGAACCCTCCTTTTATACCTTTTCAAAACGGGAAAGGTCGGCCACATGAATACACACACACACCATACACTTCATAACATGCATGTGCGTATCAATATATACACATAATCACCTACATGCATCTATATTATGCACATAATTTCCACATACTTCGCATGATCAAATATAACAAATTTATCATGCTATCATGTAATCACTTATCAAATAATCACATATTACTTACCTTGGGTGATAACTAGGATCCGGTTATCGCATTATCCACACCTTAAAAGAACTCTGTCCCGAAATTCCTTTAATTGAAAAGCCAAGGGTTTTCTGATCTCATTTTTTACTCTAGTTCCCATGTCGCTTCTGGTCCTTTGTGAAACTTCCACTGAACCTTAACTAGACTTATCTCTTTGTTTCTCAACACCCTGATCTTTTGATCAATTACGGCTTCCAGTGTTTTCACAAAGTTCATCTTACTGTCTAATTTAATCTCTAGCAATGGTACAACTAAACTTGGATCAGCCAAACATTTCCGCAGATTTGACACATGGAAAGTATTGTGAATCAGACTTAGCTCTTCTGGTTCTAACTGATATGCTACTGGCCCAATTCGTTTACATATTTTGAACGGCCCCACATACCTCGGACTGAGCTTTCCTTTCTTCCCAAATCTGATGACACCCTTCCATGGCGAAACGTTTAACATCACAAAATCACCTATAACAAACTCGGACTGATGACACCCTTCGTTTACATATTTTGAACGGCCCCACATACCTCGGACTGAGCTTTCCTTTCTTCCCAAATCTGATGACACCCTTCCATGGCGAAACATTTAACATCACAAAATCACCTATAACAAACTCGGCTTTCGAAGATTATCTGCATAACTTTTCTGGCGATCTTATGTTATTTTGATTCTTTCGCGGGTCTGTTTGATCTTCTCAGAAGTTTTTTGGACAATTTCAGGACCCGTCAGCTGTCTTTCACTCACTTCATTCCAACATAACGGCGTTCGGTATTTACATCCATACAACACTACATACGGTGCCGCTTGAATGCTGGAATGGTAACTGTTGTTATATGCAAACTCTACTAACGGCAAATAATCTTCCCACGATCCCTCGAAGTCAATAATTGTAACGCCCCAACCCACACATTGCATGTAATACATATTTCATACAAAGGAAATACATAATATCATTCCATTCACGTCCCTTAGTACAAGAATCTAACATGACCAATTACAAGGTCTAAAATTTCGAAATACATTTCTTGTACTAATTAATCAAAACAGATCTTCAAGCAGAAGCGCATAAAGGAAAATATTACAATTTCCCCTTCCCCTTACTGTCCGAACCTCCGGCAACACATAATTTAAATCACAAAACAAGGGTTAGACCGAAAGGTCTAGTGAGATACCCTATTTATGTTATTGCAGGGTGAAAATCACCAAAACCTTTAAGGAAAATATCATTTCATATATATAACAAATATATGAATTAATAGAAATGTAATACCAGATCTTTTCCATTATCAAGCAAAGCATTCTGCTTATTCAAATCTCAAAACTCTGAACCAATCAGGTTCCACATAATGCCACTTTTAAACCTTTTCATTACCAACCAGGTTATTTAAAGCTTCAAGCCAAACCTGACATTTTCTCCTTAATAACATCCAAACTATGATTTCCAATAAGAACCTTGATCCTAAATCTTTAAGTCACAAAGAAATAAAGACTCCGGACCATGGTAGTCTTAAAGGATATAATAGAATGAGTTATATCATACAACACACATACAAATGCCACCCTTATATCCAAAGGTACACCTCTCCTTGATATGTCACCCTTATCATATGGTACACCTCTCCTTGATATGTCAC